>NC_044203.1:14258858-14558858 GCF_900880675.1 Sparus aurata
TGTACCACAATAGCCTTACCTTTGTGCAAAGCCAAGTAGAGTGCAGGAAGGAGCCAGCCTCTATACCACATCTGAAGAACATTTACAACCAGTCAGGTTTGATTTATGGAATTTTTGGGGGGGTTAGATACACTTCATATGCTTGTTACAGCCTTTGCCAGACATTATCACTTGCTGAGAGAGAATTTTGGCATCAATCTGACCAGAACTGTTAATCAGTTATGTGCAGATCTGATTCTCATCTCGATTTCTTTGGGTCTTCATTCAACCATAGGTTCTACATTTATGAAATACATTGTATTTCCCCCATTAAGCAGTTTGAAGATATTAGTGAAACCAGGTAAAGTCATTTCTAAACTCAGGGTTGATTTAAGAAAATATCCCAACTAATATAACAGGAGAAGGTCTTGCTTGGCAAGACATATTTCCTCTTCACTTGTTCAAAGGACATGAGAGTCCACTTTACTAAACGATCTTCTAAATGCTGAATCCCCGATGCCAAGTCTCCAGAATATCGTTATTTAAAGTCAAGGGTACAATTTCATTTTTTCCATTTTCTGTCCAAGACTTCTCTGCATCTTAAACTATATATTAGTCAAAAGCTTTAAAATAAGATGTTCTGTCTTGTTGGATATAGTCCTGGAGTTCCATTTATGAATCAAATCACTGAGTACCTTTTCTTTTAGGGAATGTAGTCCAGTTTGTATCTAGAGGGGGACGCTGTCAGCTCCAGAAAGAGATTAAATAAATAGCATTTGAGCGGCTTGGGTAGTGGAACGTCCCTAATCTATGGTCCCATGGGATTTTTTTTCTGTAGATACCCTTAAGTCCATATCAATTTTTAAACATGCTTGCCTAGGTTTAAAAAAAAAAAAAGCTGTGATAGAGGAATAGTTAAGGACTGGAAACAATACTAGAACGTCTGTGGTATTCATTTTCACTCAATTAATTCTGCCAGTTAGAGTAAAGGGCAAACCCCACCTACTTGGATCTTATTAATTTCTGCTGAGAAATCCAAAGAAATTAAGTCTATACAACTTTTTAGGGTCATACAGTAATTCTAAGATATTTTATACCATTTGGAAGCTGCTTGAATGAGCTATCCGTGTGCAATTAAATCTTTTTCATGGAATCATTTGACTTTTTTCTAAAATAACACCATAGGGTTTTGTAAAAGCTGTAATTTGATGTGGGAGTTAACTTGCTCTAATAAGTACTAAATTATATCATCTACCAGGTAATTAACTTTGTGATTTGTGTGATCTACTTTGAAACCCTTTTATACTAGAATCCTATCCAATTGCTTTGGGTAGTGGCTCAATAGTCAAGATAAAGAGTCCTGGAGACAAAGAACAGGCATGTCAAACTACTCTAGGGAAATGCAGTGTAGATTTTGGCCCCGGGGAACATGATAAAGGTTTTTACTCAATTAATAAATGACTGGCCAAACCCATACTTGCCCAAGACTTTAAATAAATACTGCCACGCCAGCGTGTTGAAGACCTTTTCATCGTTTAAAACCACAGTTGTACAAGGCTCAGACTTAGATTTTATTAAGTGGATAATATTAAAGAGCCTACATGAATTGTCAGTTGACATACGATTAAAAATAAAGCCGCCGTGGTCTGGATTTATTCATCTCAGCAGACATTTGCCAGACTGATAACCCGGGCCTTAGAGGTCCAATTTATAGTTTGAATTTAATAATCAAATTGGTCTAATTGTGAATCACAGTGATTATGGCAGTCGTGAATTAAATGGGGGATAGTTTGATAGTTGGTTTCAATGCTAAATTAATTATACACTACCAGTCAAAAGTTTGGACACACCTTCTCATTTAATGTTTTTTCTTTATTTTCATGACTATTTACATTGTAGGTTCTCACTGAAGGCGTCAAAGCACATATGGAATTATACAGTAAACGAAAAAGTGTGAAATAACTCTAAATATGTTTCATATTTTAGATTCCTCAAAGTAGCCACCCTTTGCTTTGTTGACAGAGCTGCTAACCCTTGGTTTTATTAATGTATTCAGTTAATCGTGATAATAATCTGCAAATTAATCGATAATGTAAATAATCTTCAGTTGCAGCCCAGATGGCCATGCTATTTTTTGGCTCTTTTTTCGGCTCAGTGATATCACAACTACTGTGTCTGCTCGAAAATCATGTGGTTGGCATTGAAAGAGTGAACTCAAATATATAAAACAGTAACCACCTTCACACCGTCACTGCCCTACATGCTGCTTCACTACTTTACCACTTAGTGGATAATATATACATACACAACCACCTACTGTATGACAGATGGTCACACAGATTGTTGCTTTTTCTCTTTGTGTTTGTAGTACCTGGTTTATGACCAAACAAGGATGTAATCCTATAGCATCTACAATAGTCTAAGCTCTTGGTTAGATCTGTGGTGGATGAGCTGGATGGCCTTTTCATGGCCTGTTGTCTCACTCAGCAGTCTGAATCTCAGTTTATCTATCAGGCAGCATGTCGGTTGGTTGTCTGCATGTGTCCTCTATCCATTTCTTTCTGACCTGTGTATAGCCTGTAGTAGTTAGTTTGTAAGTCAGCCTGTCTGCTTGAGCCTCCAGTGGAAACTCGGTGTCATTCAGACGGCATACAAGTAAAGACGTATAATCGAGTCAGTCTCCTTATTGTCTTTTGAAAACATTCAGTCCCCTCCTGTTAGTCTTAGACATTTTATGTTGTTGAAGACTTGAATACCAGTTGGTAAAATCATTTTTATTTGCAAGGGGCATCATTTAATTAGAGCATTCAATTTCCCCAAATAAAATTTGGAATCACTTTTACCTAATTATTACTAACCCAATAGTACATTACAACAGTACATTGATTTGAGATTCAGTGGAGACTTGAGCATTAGCCTAACCATTTGGCTCCAATGTCTGTTTCCATAACAAATTAGAAAATGATGTGTGAAGACGGACATGTTGCCATCCCTGCAAAAATAATCTCTCATTTCTGCCAAGAACCTCTATCACTGACCGTGTACTCCGTGGGCTCTTGGTCACTTGACAGTTTAAACAGCTCATTTGATGTATCAGCTCAGGGAAAACACTGTGGGGTCACAGCTTCTTTGACATTCTTTTTAACCTGCCTTGCGCTTTTGAAATTCTCAGCACTTCAGAAGTAGTTTCATAACCCTTTCCAGATTCATGCCTTTTGAATTCAGCCTTCAGAAATTCTACACAGCCAGTTGGATTGAGCCTAGTTGTAAGGACCACAAGGACACAGAGAAGAATTTGGACACACAAATCTAAACTTTGACATCGGATGAAGAAAAAGAACATCTTTTGAAGTCTTTTTTGAAACAACCTCAGAGTAGCAGGATCATATAAGCAAGGCAAATGAGGATACTGTGCACATATTGTCACCTAATATCAAGCCATGATGGTAAAGAGGTGGGTTAGTTGATTGATTGATAAGCAAATATTAAAATGCATGCAGAGTAAGCAGTATTATCAAAGAAATCAGTGTACCTAGCTTCTATGTATGCAAAAACCAAACACAGATCAAATCTTTTTTGCCAGTTATAGGTAGGGATGTATTTACTTTTTTTTTTTTTTTTTTTACTTTTTAAAAAAACATTTTTTATGATATTTTATCGGCTTTTGAACGTCCACCCCTACTGTAATGACTACAAACTTAACAACAAACTCCGTGACTTGACGTTGCAGAAACGAAACCGGGTGCTGCTGCCACGGCGCTGCAGTCTTTAGCGTTAGCCGGGCTGCTAACTTTACTTTGTTATAGCAATCAAACACACCACCCTCCTTTAGCTTCATACTTTTTTACACAAAATTGCACGTTGTAGTATCGATAAGTTTTGGTACCGATAAGGAGTATCTGTATCGATATCGGTATCGATAAAATCCTAATGATATCCATCCCTAGTTATAGGTGATTTGTCTAAAACTTAAGTCATTATTGTATAGGAACAAACAGATTTGACCCTTCACATAAAGATATTGATATATTAATAAGGTTATACAGAACTGCAAAGGTAGTTGTCAATTGGATAAGACACGCAAAGCAGCTGATTGGTTTCCCTGCTTCTATAGTCAATCCTCCAGTCTTTAGCTTTCACTTCAGAGACAGATCACTTTGTGGACAATTTCCCTGCTAATGAAGGGGTGTTGGGGCACGTATACGCATCAGCGGCGCTTGAGAGGTAAGCACACATACTGATTGGCATAGAAGTGCAGAGACACGTACAGTTAGATGGCAGGCTGCCTTTCCCTCTCCATTGAGCTCTGTGTGACTCGGGGTCTGCTGCAAGCCTGCCCCTAGGCAGAGTCACTCTCCAAGACACTGAGTCTGTCACAGAAACCCTTTTCTGCATTATCGCAGTGATTTTTTGTCACCAAAAGTTGCCAGAGCCAGTAATTACCACAGCACAATAGTGGAAGGGCGACAGAGACATGGTGAGTTAAAGTTTTTTAAATCACATCACATAATCACTGCCATTCAGCCGCAGGAGCCACCTGGATCTGCTGTCGGGGACAAACACTTTTTTTCTGACTGAAATGTGATGAAGAGTTGGATGACAGGGTGACGGAGACTTTCCCATGTATTGATGCAGTATTTTACGAAAATCTGAAACTTTCAGACAGACGGGGAGGCAGAGTATCGGTGCATGATTCCCGCATTAAAAGTTCAGTTTGAATGGGGCTACCCATTCTCCCGTCCTTTTGCTTCCCCTGTTCCATGTCTCACCCACTCCATGTTTAATTCTCACCTACTTCCCATTCGTCACCGTAGACTCAGAATGGAGAAGCATACACTTGAATCTTCGCCCACCTGCTACCCGTGCCAGCTAATTTTTCTTTATGAAATATACTATACACATATATCTCCAGTGGATTTTCTTCTACGCTAAGGAATCACATCACACTCACACACACTCACAGTGCCAGACGCCTCCAACACCTCATCCTCCATCTGCAGTTTGTCACAGAATTGCTACAACCTTCTGCAAACCCCCTTTCCCTCCCTGAGACGGACCTTATCTTTCTCCATTCGTCTCCCTCCTTCCCATCTCCTCCCCCCAGTATTCTCCCGTCCACCTACTGTGCTTGCTTTTTGTCTCACTGACCATGTCAATCACTTAACAAAAAGGCCAGATTAAAAGGCTAGATTGGTACATCCAGTCTATCTCTACAAAGCGGGCCGTGAATAGCGCCTCTCTGCCTGTCTATCCCCAGCAAGTGCTTCAATCCAGGTGTTGTCAAAATTCAGCACAACCTCATTGTCAGGAGAAAGAGGCACCCCAGCGCTGCCCTTCTCCTCATGCTGCACTCTGCGGGGTTTGAATGTGTAATTGTGGGCTCAGGAGTGTCGTTTGTTTTCTGTGTGGAGTACAGCAGAGGCAGCAGAGCGAATGACTATGAGTGAGAAGTATGCGTTTGTGGGAGGTTGGTTAAAGACTGGATAACTTAATGGAAATGCACCACAAAGTATAATTGTTTGTATAATCGCAGATTCCTAAAATGCAGTTCTGAGCACGGCATGAACTCCATGAGGTTTAATGCCAAGTGAATAACTGACATGGTAATATAGTCTGACTGCGCTCGTCCCCTTGCATTACATAACATCACCACCAATGGCTGAGTTCAAGCCAATAGAAAGAAGCTATAAGAGAAATCTTCCAAATAAATTGCATCCGATTTTTCCTCACTGGCTCTTTTCTTTCTTTTTCTGTTCTCCTCTTCTTCCTCTTTTCCTCCTCCGTTCATTCTCAGTCCTTTTTGCCTCATCCCTCTTTAAAACCTCCTTCTCTTCTTTTCCCCCTCCTCCATATTTCTATCTTTTTCTTTTAGTCTGCTTTTCTGCTTTCCCTTCTTTCCACCAGTCCAGTTTGTTCTTGTTAACAGCCCCAACAGGAGAAGGATGTGCTCTACAGACTGGGGTCTATGGGGCCACAGCTGCCCAATAACACCCTGATTTATCAACCTCCTCGAGCCAGCCTGCATGGAGATTCTGCTTTTGCTCTCTTGCGTCGGCTGTTACTTACAGCCGGCAAGGCAGGCTGTTTGTATTTCTGGCTGTGCGTCCTTAGGATGTGTCTTGTGTAATGAAATGGCTCACCTTGTAATGTATCTAGCTTTCTCCCCAGTAGCAGAGGCCTGTTTTTGTATCTATCTCGCCTTTTTTCTCTCTACCAGGATACATTTACTGACATGAGAAATGAAAGGGTGACTGGGGATCCCAGTTGATGTTTGTTTTATAAATCTCCACCACTGCCACTTCTCTGTTTCTGTTTTTTCTCTCCTTCACATGCTTGTTGATCTTCTTTTCACTGTATTTATCATGTTTCTCACATCTTCTCTGTCTCTCCCTCTGTTAGTACACCATGTCCAGTTCCAGATGGAGACCAGATATTCACAAATCCAAAACAAAAAAATTCTCAGGCTGATTTCAAATCATCGTGAATTTTAATGTTTCTCTCTCTCTCCCCTCCTCTTTTCCAATCCTCTGACTTCCCCTCTCTCTCCTTCCCAACCTCTCTCTGTGCTTCTAGTCCAATACCAGATGGAGATGATGCGTTCTCTGCGTCACGTCAACATTGACCATCTGCATGTGGGCTGGTACCAGTCCACCTACTATGGCTCCTTTGTCAGCCGAGCGCTGCTCGACTCTCAGTTCAGCTACCAGCACGCCATCGAAGAGTCAGTTGTACTCATCTATGGTAAGTAGTACCACACATTTATCATTCATACCATTGTCAACAGTATGATACCCACATCCATTAAAAACTGTGTATTCTGTCAGGGGAGACAAAGGGCAGCTACTCCAACATGTCTGTAGGTGGGGTCCGTCATATCATGTTACAGAGATTAGGGCACTTGTTCTATCTAGCAGCATTAGGTTTAAAAATAATCTTTTATTAACTAGTTTTTTCTATATCAAAGCATTAAACATTGAACTTGGTAGATTCACGAAAGTACTTCTGTTTGTGTTATGCCCAACCACCCGACTTGGTTTAACAAACTAACCCCTAGTTTATATTCTTAAATTATCAAAGTATTTCTTGAGGTTTTAAAGGGGCTCTCTGTAATAATTTGTAGCTATTTACATGTATTAATGACTTTTTTATTGGCCATTTATCAGTGGATTTAACGTGACATGGTAAATGAGACCTTCCCCATCCCTCTGTTACCTATACCAGCCTGTATACAACGATTTGTTTAAATTTGTTAAATGCTGCTGGACTGGATTTCTTTGTGAAATGACCGATCCACGCCAGTCCAAAGGATGTGACTTAACACACGTTTTTCAAGTGCACAGTCACAGTGCAATTCTCCGCCCCCCCCTAACAGAGAGCACTTATGTTAGCTCAGAAAAAAAGTCCACTAACAATCTAACAACTGACTTTCAGCACAACACAGGATTTCAACAGAGCCTTTAACACCAAAAATATCTTTTTTACCCTCACCTTTGTGTTAGTTGTCACCTAAATTTCAAACCAGTGCTTATTTAGTGTGTTTGAATGGCCATAATGAGTTCAACCATAGGGCAGCATAGGTACTGATCAGACAGGCTATTCAAATTCTTATCCAGTCTATGGCCTTCAAGCACTGAGACTGTTTTTAACGATAAAGTTTTAAAAGAACAAGAACACAGAGAACAGATCTACTGCTACATTTTTGCCTATCACACAACCATTCAACTATTCCCAGGCGACTACTAATGAATTCATGTTGGTGGAAAAGTGGTTCCAGGAGAGAAGGCCAGGACCAGTTAAGATCTACACCGTTGCTTTGTCTCAATTCAGGGTCTGCATCCTTTGAAGGACCCGGCCTTTGTGGTCTTTGAAGACGAGTCCTTCGTAGAGACCCTGTTAACCACGTCAGCCGTTGTTAAATGGGACGGTCTAGCCTTCGGAGCATTTCCTGGTTGCATCACCAGATTTTTCACCCTTACGTCAAGATTTCTGCCGCCCAGGCCCATGACAGTGACTATCTACGCCGCGTGATGTCACGATTTTCTCTCTTTCCTTCTTCTTTTTCGGGCACACAACGAATCTTGGGATATGTGAGGCCACGAAGGATAGTAGCCGTACATCCTCCAAAACAGGGAAAAGAAGGCTGCATTTGGAGGAGTTGGGATTCGGATTGGGACAGCCTTTGTGCGGCGTAGTGACCTAATTGGCCTTCAAATGCGGCCCTTTGAAGGATGCAGACGCTGGATTGAGACACAGCAAATAGCTCCACAAAATGAGGCTGAATTTACATGAAACAATAGAGAACATTACAAACGCACAAATGCTTGCTCAGGTTCAATACACCAGGTTAGAATTAATTTTTACCTCACAGGCACTGAAAATGCCTGTGAAGTAAAAATGCTACCAGGGAATTGATTACAATCAATTATGGTTCATGTTCTTTAAAGTTTGATCCATGATTAAACAAACAGAATGCAAATTTAGTCTCCTAAAGCAATACGTATCTAAGAATAGTACTACCACTAAGACTTCTTGTGATGTTCTTGTTGTTGACATTCAGAAAGTCTAGGCAATAAATCAGTGTGACAGATGTAGGAAAAGGGTAGTTGAAGTTGGCAGCACAAAAGTAAAAAAAAAAAAAAAAAAAACATTAGAAACGTCTCAAGATAAATCTTGTAAGTGTCTACATTGACATCAAGTACATTTTAAAATAGAGCTGGAAGAATATTGCAGAAGATCTGTGATACGCAAAGTCATCTTAAGTTGACATTAATTTGATTTTATACAACACAAACTGCTATCAAACAATAAGGTAGTAGGGTGCATTGGTGATGCAAGTTCACGTCTAACACTGCAAAAACCACGGGTTATGCCCTCCCAGAAGACCATCAATAGCTGTTGAAAAGGTGTGACACCACATCTCATGTGTCACAAGAACTCTTACAAGCAACCCCTGAAAGGCCGTCGGAGGAGTGGAGGAGGCAGCCGCGAGCAGAGGACTGGGAAAATATGACAGGATTAACAAGGTAGCTGGTAGCCACCAACATGACACTCAGGGACTTCATGTGCTTGCACCTGCTTCACAGAAAAGAGCTTTAAGAGCTGCCCATAATTGCTGTACCACAAATGCCACCCCAGATGGTGAAGGCTTTCTTTCAAATGACAGCAAATTTAAAACCTGTCACTACAAAACTGTGTGCATTTAACTCTTCAGTGTCTAGATAAATGCAAATTCATTGCTACATAACCACTCCACGTGGTCACTGAGGTCTTAGGCAGTATATTCATAGAGGCAGTATCTATGCAAGTTGTATGGATAGCTGCACATTTAAACAAATCAAAAAAGTACAAAGTGTTTTCTGCGATAGTACAACTGTTTTTCTATGTATACGCAGTGCTGAAATGTGACTCACACCACAGACTTTTACAAGCTCACAACATATAATCAAATATAGATGTTGTCAAAATTCCAGAAAGCATCATGATGGTATTTTCTTGCCCACATTGCATGCTTCAGATTGTGCTGAGTGTTCCTCCTTCAGGTTTATGAACCGAAAAATACGTGTGTAATAAGTACAGCTAGTGTGTCACAGGAACTCTTACACGCTTCACTGACCTGAAATCACAATCTTTGATTAAAACAGCTCTCTGTTTATCCACTCACCTCAAGTCAAGAGGCAACAACCAGAATTGTCCTTCTGAAAAATTATAAAAACAGCTTTTAATTCCATCAGTGTTGCTCTGCTGCTGAGTATGAAGGACTCCTCCTGGCACTGTTCTTTCTCTCCAAAATCAAATCAAGGTTGTCATGTTCTTAGATAGAACAAATCTATGATAGGCAAAGATTAATTTTAACTAGCTGACTTATGAACCCATGCGATCTAGTCCTGCCAGCCAGCTGGCCACTCAGGCAGGCAGTCAGCCCTTTCTCATTCTAAACGAGTGCTCCTGTTAATGTCAGTCAATAATGCAGCGCTTAATGGATCAAAGCACCTCAAAGGAATTGACATTATCTCTGTTTAAAGTCAAAAGGAAAGAAAATTGATTCCCTTTTTGTTCTCTTCACCATTAGCCCAGTGGTCGATTTGTGCCGATGGAGGCTACTGGCAAGTTAATAGCTTCAGTCAAATGACAGCTTGAAATTAGAGTGGATTGTTACACCAATTGGTTAAATATGCTTGCCATGGAAACAGTTTTCTAACACCAGATGACCAGTTGAAGAGGTTAAGATGGACAGGCATTGAGCTAACCTTTTTGCAGGTCCAGAGATAAGTGTTTTGGTACTGTAATATTTAAAGGGACACTACACCCAATTTACACGACATTTAGTTTATTTGCCATGAGGAGTGCTATCATATGTAGCAGTGGGAGGCCTCTCCTGCATTGAATGCTACCATTTTTTGCAATAATCTTCAATGAGACCGCAGAAATTTGTGGAACTTTAATACAACAAGTACTTTATAGTTTTGTTTTGCAACCTTGGTGTTGTAAGATGACAAATAAAGGAACCCTTAAGCTTTTATCACTGAAGTATATCCCTTTTATATTACATGGGTCATAGTCGATATTTTCATACAGTCCTATTTGACTGGCTGTCTATCCAGGAAACCATAAAGTTTCTTTAATTTTGAAACCTTAAAAAAAACAGGTCCGCAATAGGTCCTTGCTATTTTAAGCACTCTTTATCAACGCGTCTTTTGGCCTGAAGTTCACTTTGTGCAATTTTGTTACTCACTTGATTTCATGGGGTTGGTGCTTACATTGCAGACTGAGGACAAAAGGGAAATGGAACCCTTCTTTGTTCTCTGTAATATATCAATATATATAAAATGTGTGCAACAAAAATCATTTGGGGTCATTACGATGTAAAGCTAGATCATGCAGGATTTTATTTTAGTTATGAAGCTTTCTGTGGATAAGCCATAGCTGTCTTGATCAAATGTGACTGTCACCAACCAGTCTCAGTGGAGATTGGCCAGCATGAATTTAGATTGGCTGTGTCTTGTTTTTTGGATTGGCTGTGCTGAAGGCAAATGACTTGTCACAGTTGGCTGCTGGGATGGAAATAAGTCACACTAAGATTCTTGGTCGACTATAGTTTGGTGGCTGACAGCCTGTCCAGTCTGTGCCAATATTCTCTCTCTCTCTCTCTCTCTCTCTCTCTCTCTCTCTCTCTCTCTCTCTCTCTCTCTCTCTCTCTCTCTCTCTCTCTCTTTCTTTCTTTCTTTCTTTCTTTCTTTCTTTCTTTCTTTTTTTCTCTCTCTCTCTCTCTCTCTCTCTCTCTCTCTCTCTCTCTCTCTCTGTGTCTGTCTGTCTGTCTGTCTCTCTGTCTCTGTCTATCTCTCCCTGTCTCTCACTCTATTAGTAACATAAACAGTAAGTGTGAATAGATTTTGACTGAGCCATTGCTCAGAGTTGGTCTCGATACGCTTGCATTGTCTCTCTTTTTAAATGTTACTTTAACTTAATTCTTCAGCTTGCTGAATTGATTTTCCTGCTGTGTAAATGTCATTTTGCAATGGACAGACCAGCAGCCCCTCTAGTGTCTTTATTATTAGTTTATAATATGTAAGATGGATATAACTTTATATCATATTAAGTGAAAAACAATCGATCATGATAGTGTTTTGATGGGGCGGTACTGTACAAACATGAATCCCAAAAAGTTTGAAAAACACAATTATACAAGAATCTCATAATTTGCTAACCCTTATAGATATATACTATATACTTCTCTCTCTCTCTCTCTCTCTCTCTCTCTCTCTCTCTCTCTCTCTCTCTCTCTCTCTCTCTCTCTCTCTCTCTCTCTCTCTCTCTCTAAATTTATTTATGAGAGAGAGAGATCTATATATATATAGAGATGGATAGATAGATATGTATAGATAGATAGATATATACACATACACACAACCATACATTTACAAAACTCAATTAAGTTGATATATATAATTGTGGTCCTTAAGGCCAAATATCACCAAAGATATGAACATTCGGTTTTCCTCATATAAGTTGCCAAAGACAGTTACAGTTACTACATTACTTTTGTTTGGTCCTGTAACGTTGCTTTGTAGGACATTTCTCTGTATTTAGTCGAGTGAAGAACCTGTGCAGTTATCAGACTAGTCAGACCGACACTCCCGGCTCCGCGCCTCCGGATTATCCGTTCACACTGGGACGGCTCACCAATAATGCGGCCCTAGCCCTTTTTACACAGCGTCTCCGCATTATCTCCGGAGCGGTGGTTCGCCAATTCTCTGCCGATGGTGATTCACACAGAGCGAAGCATCTCCGCCTTCATGTGTGTAATTCACACAGAAAGCCAGCGCTGCGGCTCCTAAAGAGGCGTGACGGTACACGTTGATGACGTCGGTGTTCCAGGTTCCCCCAGGTGTTCCCCATGTTAATCCAAACCCGCGGACAGTTTATAATCATATGGATGCTGTTATAATGTGTAGTGATTGAGATCCTGACCCACCAAACATTCTGGGAAGTGACGGAGTTAAGTTTTTATGCGCTAAATTACATAATTACATAATCACCATCAGTAAACAGGACGATGTCTGACTCTGTCACTCGCGGGGACTGAGGCTGTTTTCTGGGGCAGAGTTCCCTGAAGTCTCGGTCAGGAGAGCTGACGGTCGCGGTGATTTATTTTCGTCACAAACACTCCGTGAGTTAAAGTTTTTTGCCGGTGACAGACGCTGTTTTTTTGAGCAGAACTGTGAGGAAGAGTCAGGAGGACAGACGCTTCTCCACGTACAGTTGTGGTATTTGTTTTCCTCATATAAGTTGCCAAAGACAGTTGCAGTTACTACGTTACTTTTGTTTGGTCCTGTAGCGTTGCTTTGTGGGACATTTCTCTGTATTTAGTTGAGTGAAGGACCTGTGCAGTTATCAGACTGTCAGACTGACACGCCCTCGCTCCGCGCCTCCAGATTATCCGTTCACACTGGGACGGCTCACCAATAATGCGGCCCTGATACTACCTCCAGAGGCGGATCAGCGCCAGAGCGAAATTTCCCCCCTCTCCACATCTGAAACTTTCACACAGAGGAGGGTGAGGAGAATTGGCGCAGGATCCCCGCATGCAAACGGCAGTGTGAAAGAGGCTTGTGGGAGGTAGAACCTGAAGGAAGACTTTTCACAACTCATACAGTTATTCTCAAGGCTCCTTTGAGCAAGGAACTTAACCCCTGACCTCTTCAGGTGACGCTCAAGAGGCCATCAGTAGTTCACCACAGTCAAAGATGCAATTATACATTATTGATACAACTCTCACTAAAAACTTACAGATACAATGTTACTGACTGCATTAGATCAATCAGACAAACCCAGGAAGTCTGGAGTCTTATCTTTTTTAGAAAGCTTAAACCAATGAAGAAATCTGATTTTGAATTATAACATTTCTGGAGTGGATACAAAGTGTATGCCAGGATTGTTGTTTGCCAATTTGAGAATATGATTTAAAGGGCAATTTGCTTTTCTTTTTTTTCAAATCTACTCCCATCTCTCTTTTTTCATTTCAGACCCTATAAAGACGGCTCAAGGCTCCCTGTCTCTCAAGGCCTACCGGCTTACCCCAAAACTCATGGAGATCTGCAAAGAGAAAGATTTCACACCTGAGGGGTGAGTAGCTCACAACAGAGTCACTTTATGAATAGATGTTATGATTGGATGCACACAAAGAGATATTGCGTTTTTATTTAAACACAAGGTCACAGTGCTTATGGGAATAAATAATTAAAATGTTTGTATTTTCTCTCTTTTGACTCTGCTTATTCAGTGGATGCAAATATAGACTCATGCATCCACAGGGGAGGCATTTAGTAGCAGTTGGAGATTGATGCTGATGATTTATCAGTTCTCCCTTGCCCGTCAAACAAATGTACCATGTTTACGCTGTTCTGACCCCAAGGCTTTTCGTAATTGCCTTTAAATTGCAGCTAAAATTAATGTAATGAGACCATTTTCCGGGGAGTTCAGGGTATTTTAAGTGCAGTAACTCACACATGCATAAACACACATGCACTGACAAATCCAGACAAAAATGAAGGAGTCCCAGAGGTATCAAATTGCTATCCATTCAAATCCTTTTCAGATATACATTTTTAAATATGCTAACTGTTAATTAATTTGTAGTGAGAAAGGATAATCAAACTGCATCGTTTCAGTTCTCTTTCCCCGTTTCCTCTGTATTTCTCCACCTGTGTGTCTCTATTGCCCGCCACTCTGTTATTGACCCAGTGTGTTTGGCCCAGAGTCAGGATCCTTCTCATTTCAGCAGCTTTTCATTAGTTCCTGTGATTTATTACAGCTCCAATCTGTAGCTATCAGTGTTCCCAATAAAGCACATGATTGAAGGAGGGCAGCCCCGGGCAGGGAAGGACAATATCGCCACATAAAAACAATCTTCTCACGATCCTATTATTTTCAGAATAGACCAGAAATCTGAATATTATGTTTCTCTTTTTTACATGGAGGCAAAACTTCAAAAGCGATTCACCCCCTCCCCACTACAATGTTCAGAAAAAGCAGCATCTTTCATGTTGTTATATTTGATGTTACACAAGCTTGAATATATTGTGCACCATTTTGAAATGAAAGGAAGGGATAGATGAGTGCTGAATAGAACCATCCCTTTGAACTGCCCTCCAAGTCCGCTCGGCTATGAAGGCAGTGGTCAATAGCCTCCACTTCAGCACACAATATGAAGCATCAAATTAGTCGCACGGTGGAGTCAACCTTTGGCTATGTCCAGCAGGGCCCGACTTGGAAAGAGCATGACATTAAGTGTGCCAGAGTCCAGTAGGTTTGAACAATTTGTTCTGACTAAAATGTGGTGTCCTATTTCCTTACAGACACCTTCTTGTATCACTCTGCAGGTGTTTGGAAAGGTCATAACAATGCAGGAAATACTTTAATGTACTGCAGATGGATAATTGTGCCAATATCTATAACAAACATTATTTATATCATTATACACTGCTGTGATCCATAAGGTCCAGTTCTGCTGCCACAAAGTCTCCTCTTAAAGTTTTCCTGAGATGATGCTACTTGGAACACAGAACAACATTTCTTTAAAATAACCTTATCAAAATGATATGATGATCCATACCCCCATTTATCACACAGACAATCATTATATAAACATCTCTGTTTCTGGTCCAGTGCACATGGTGGATTAATGTAGCGAGGGTATTGATCCCATAACAAGCAAGATGCGTCTAACAAGCCAACATTAGACGTATACAGACATTAGTTTGTAGCTTATGCACTGTGCACAACTGACAGGCAGAACTAAGGGAGTCAGTCAATGCTATTGGATTTATGTAAGACATTAAGCAAAGTTTGAAGTTCCATTTTGTGTTAACAGACCCATGTCAGAGAAAGCAAGAGAGAGAGCTGCAGCTTTTAGCTCCAGAGGAGCAAGAAGCGGTGGTTAGAAATTGGGCGACGCTTGCACACTTATCAGCAAAGCCCATAAAAAAGGCATTTAGGCTACAGAGTGTAATGATGCTCGAGGTGGGCAATGTGGACACATTGTATCACACCGTTTTGAGATATCAAAAGGCAACATGCATAACATTATTAATAATTTTGCTTTTATTCAGCTGAGGTGCAATTTACAGTCAAGTACAATCCAAGTGGTAACAGTATGATGCTCCATTTGCTGCTTTTCTTGTGAGAATATGCGAACAACAAATAGAAAGGGGGATTATGTCAAAAGTAGACCTCGGGGTATCTTTGCCCCTCAACAAAGCAGATGTTAAATGCATGGAGTCGTGTTAGAGTTATTGGTAGAACAGCTGTAAACTGCATCCACTCTCATTTCACTTAACTGTTCGAAATGGCTGTGGATCAGCTCAGACATGGGCGTGAGTTTTGTTTGTTACGATCGATCACGCTCCTTTTTATGTGCTGTGTCATGCATACAGTTTTTGTGCATAAAAACAAACAAGCACTCCCCTTAAAACCACTGACTGTCTTATACACTGGTAAAAGATAATGTTCCTTCTGGTTTTAGTTTAAATATATGGCTGTGTGTTCAGACAATGAAAAGAACAGTTAAGTAACAAAGGGCTTTTTTTCCTTCCCTAAACCGATTGTGATACCTGAACTTGACATTATGTATTGTCCAATGCTGTGTACCGATCTGACACCAGTGCGTCGCTTGCTGTGAATGGATATTGGCTACCTGTGCTCTATGAAAAACCTTTTGAGTTGCATACCAGTGTGAGGTATGCTGCTATGAAGTACTGGGGTCTATTTTCTAATAAATAATTTAGTATCTGATCAGTGCATCTACTCTGTAATACTGCATTTTGCATCAGTGTTGGAGGCTTTTCCAATACTGGTATTGCTATCAGAGCAAACCTACTGGGCAATATGGTTGATGTCCACATTAGGATATAATTACATTTTAAAAAATCGGTATAAAGGAAAAATACACGAACACTGATTTATTGATACAAACCAATGGCACAGAATACATATAAAAGAAATGACTTTTTCACTCATAAGGTCTGTTGTGTGAGCTGGTAAAATGATTAAATTTAATAGTTATTGATGACAAATCTTGTGACTGTGATGACAAATTGTGACTTGATCTCTTCTTCTGTCTCTGTCCCTCCCTCCCCAGCTTGAAAAAGGCAAGCATTGGCTTTGAGAATATGTTCGAGGAGGTCCCCATCATCATCAAAAACTCCCATCTCATCAACGCACTGATGTGGGAGCTGGAGGACAAGTCCACGGTCGCAGACAAGCACGAACTGCTCAACCTCTCAAGCAGGTCAGACGTTAGCTCATGCAGCACATTTGCCAAGAAGGCCCGAGGCCAGACACCTTGGTTGTAAGAATTGTTAAGAGTGAAGACAAGTACATCTGCATTCCGGATCGCCTATTTTTCAACAGGTTTTTTTCTCTGGGTACCAACATTTACAAGATGTTTCTGCATGGTATGAGGGGGATAGTGAGTGATTATCGACGTCTATCCTCTGTAAAAAAACAAACAAACATTGACCTTCAGTCCTGCTATAAATGTTCTGATCTGACACTGAAGATGCAGGTGATCTACTAGATTTAAGTCGTTTCTCTCTCAGTACTGTGTGTGGACACAGTGTTATAGTCCCAGATTAAACCATTTATTTGGTTTTGGGGTATCAAGGCTCCTTTTGACAGAACCTTAAGACTAATCATCTTGAACTTTCATAGACCTCTGTAGGATTGTAATCGCCTACATTACAGCATCTTGTATCTTTGGGATTACTGCCTACATCATGATGTTTTGTAAGCATATGAGCAATATTCAACATGAAAAAATGTAGCTATAATGGGGTTTATTAACACACCTCAGCATCCGCCTCTGTGTAAAATCACACTATAATCAAACCAAGGAAAAACCTAAGGTTACTGATTGAAATTGCATCAGTCCAAACCATCCAACACTAAGCAAAGTGTCACCTTAATTTGATTCATTTGCACACGGTTACCATAGTTACATGCTAAGTAATACTGTCTACTTAAAAAGTGTCTTACAAGCTTTAAAACCATGTCATGGTCTCTCTTAAAACCTGCAGGCTGCTTTCACAGACATGAGTTAAAGCTACTGCTAAATTAAAATTGATTTGACATTAGGGAACTCCTCTGCATTAATCTGTGTCTTCCACAATGTGCTAAGGTGTAACAAATCAGTATAAAGAATAAGAGGTTTATTGATGTATTCTGACTTGTGCTCACCCATCCTACGTGATTTTAGTTCCGATTTTAAGCACTTTTTATGAAGACAGGTTTTATTTGATACATTTATTACTCTCACAAAAATCCAATGAAAAGACCAAATCTAACAATGAATTAATATCAATAACGAAGTGGGGGGACATATTTGTTTATTACAATGAACACAGCCAGTGTGGCTGTCGCTGAAACACCAGCATAGACCAATAACGCCTACTGCATTTTTGATCTCTGTAAAGTAAATGCTCGCAGTTCTGTTCTGTGTTTACCCCGCTTTGCCCTTTTTCATTAGCAGCAGAAATTATCATTAGAAATGTACAGAGTCCAGATCGGTTGAGGAGGTTGAATGTGCAGCTGACAGCACTAATGAAGAAAGGGTCAGATTTGGTGGACCTGCAATGACATATAAGCTGGTGTACAACAAATACAACAACGAGCTGGATAGCATAACCTAACCTGACTGTTTGTTATAATGAAGGAACATGTCACCCAGTGCAATGCTAAGGCTCTTTCGTGTGGCTTTTGTCAGGTTTTAAAAGATAATGGGCTTCCGTTGCACATAGGCATACAGCTATTTGAGGCTGTGGCTCCACAGACAATATTTGTTAGTAGGATCAATTCATTGTTGGTTTCAAGGGATTTTTTGATAGTAATGAAAAGATTAATAATATTACCAGCCTAATCCTTTTAAAACGTACTTTAACCTGCCAGATGGGTGAGGGATACAGAATCGGGAGATCTCGAAATGTGTAGCTGTACCAGTCATGAAATGCTGTCCTGTGACAGAAAAACTTTGTTCGTATTAAGTTTGTATGAAAGGCATTATTGTTTGGATCAGATGTGTAACTTACACCAGAATTGCAGTCCAAATTCCAGTCCATATTTTACTTCCTCGGTGCACCTTGGGGTTAGTATCGGATGTTTGATTGCAATATCAAGTCCGAAACAGTAAATGCCACATTAAAATGTCAAAACAAACTTATTCGGAAATGTCTCCAAGTCTTCCATCACTAATGAGCACAATGTGAACAAATATCACCCCGCCATATCAACTCACAGCCTGGCTCCGTTAAGTCTCACATTCAGATCTCTGAGGCTCTCAGCATAAGTCTCGGGAGAATTTATCAGCAATCATTTATGGAGATAAACCACTGCAAGTAGAGCAACAGCTGTGAAGCTTCCCCTGGGCAGGTGTGAGAAATTAGCACAATAACGACTCAAAGTGCAGACTTGCACACTGTGCTGACTTACACACTGGAGTGTAGCACATCAAGAGTTGTTGTGATTCGTCTCATTTGTGTCCTGTGTCTCAAGTAAGTCATGAATTTAATCAAGGCTCGTATATACAGCGCAGAATGGCGTGTTCCTTGGCAAGCAAGCTCTGTACCAGCACAGTCATTTGCTAGAAAATTGTCAAATAGACTGAAGGATACCACACTTTTCTTGCATATTGTTCCATTTTCCAAATGATTACTCTGAAGTTGAGAGATAGCTTTCAGTATGACCCAAAAGGGGGGGGTAAAACTAGCCCAGGCCCTCCCTATAGGTTTCCCGGCATGACTGCCGATGTGATGTCTGGCAAGATGAAATTGTTTCCTGAAGTTGTCAGATTGCTGCAGCGCTGTCCTTGTATTGGAATGTAGTGTCCATCTCTCTACATCTTTGACTGACAGCCCCACCCCTTTTCTCCTCATTTTCACCCCTTCAAAAAAAGATAATGATAATGGGTTTTATTTAATGTTTTTCCTTTTGTCTCATTTTCCAATCTGCAGCCCCATTTGTCAATGTCATCTATGTCTAAGGCTGAGTAAATGCAGTTTCACTCCAGCAAACATGGTTGTTCTTACCACAGATGATGATGTTGATCGTGGTGATGGATTGCGTGAATGTAAATTCATTTATGTAGCCCCATTTCCAAAACAGCCTTGAAATGCCACGGTGCAATGCAATGTTGCAAAGCAGCCATTGTTTATATCAGGCCACAAAGCCCTTTGTGTGTGGGCCATCTCACACTGTCTTCACTTTTCTTATATTTTTATATATATATATGCGCCCACAGTACATAGTTCATTATAAATCCTCCTTACCTTATATTTACTTTTTGTTCTGTGTGATTGAGCAAGTCGTCGGTCCATTACCTGCACTCTGATTAACGTAATTGCCTTTTGGCATAGAAATGCTCGACAAAGGAAGGATATGGAAACATAGCTTTCAGCTCTACATGAATACCCTGATGATATGTATTCAATAAGGGGATTGAGTGCAGGGAGAACAGATGAGGCTTAGGGAGAGCTGCAGCTGTAGGAGCAGCAAGGAATGTGAAGAGACCCAACTGGAAACAAAGGAGGTGGTGACAGAAATGAAATTACCCTTGACAGATCCAATGAGATTGACTTTGAGAGGAGATCATTTTGACCTATAGCCGGTAAAAGTTTTTTTCAGATCTTGAACCTCAATTTTTAAGCTCAAACTTAATGAAATTGAGTTTTCTGTCATGTAAGACTGAGAATGTGCGTCCATCCCTTCATATCGCCTCTTGAAAATATTCTTCCTGCAAACTTTTTTTTATATTCTCATCAAGATAATACTACAAACTTTTGTTGGCACAATGTTAGATTTGGCTATTTCCTGTCCTCTTTAAAACATATTGTTCTACTGCAGAAGCAAGCCAGGGATCCATATTACGCCCCAGTCCATCAGTTAAAAAGGCTCCATCAGAGTAAAACACTCATTACAAGAATTCCAGTCATATCCTTGGCAGCTTTGTAACAGCTCCCCTCTGAACTTTCAATTTACTGATTGTCAGCCTATTTTTGCTCGCACATCAATACTGTTTTAGAGTTTGTCCTCTAATGTCCTGTGCAGGTAAGAACACACAGGCTTTAGCAAACATAAACATACATAGTGTATGGGCTGCTATTGAACCTGACCTTAAAACAGAATTGGTGATGCAAGGAAATCCCTCGGTTGATTTTGATTTCTAATTCAGGATTGATCGAAAGGCTTGCTGACCCATCTGAATAACTGTCTAGTTGCTGTGTACCAGGTTGCATACAGTTTTTGGAGATGGTACATTGTGCGCAAAATTATAATAGTGTAGTTATAGAGTAATAGTGTATTACCTTGCTATTATATTTTTTTATAAACTTAGAGCAACAAAATTATCGAAAAACATTGACAAACTCACTAAAAATCATGCAAACTCAATGCTGTTGAGAGCTCAAGTAAAATACTTAATTGTTAGTAATTTCATTATACTTTTAGAGATGTGTTCTCATTTCAGTTTTGCATGATCAAAGTAGTTAATACAGGCTAGGTCAGATATTTATTTAATCCTTAACAAGCTACCCCCAAATGCAACAAATTTACAATCAATTACAACGGTAATAATGAAATGCAAACAAATAACCAAATAAGGCAAAATTCTATTTTCATTTGACACATACATAAACAACAGATGTTTTCAAGGATCTCGCTCAGACTAAATGATTTCCATTGCATATATTATGAATACACACCACAGAAATTAGCTACCATATTGCTCTATTAAATGGTTTTAAATGGGCTTTCGTCAGCGAGAATCAATTTTGACGCAGTTGGGGGGGACACAGTGGGGAAGTGTTATAGCGAGATTTGGTCCTGGGCCATCGGTTTTCATGTTCACAGCTCTGACACCACAGTGGAGGGTTGACATACTGATCACACAACAGTTCTCACAGGCAAACATGATGGGGTGGAAATGGCTAAGCTGTCAAAACTGCAGGAAAGAGAAGCTACTGAAAAGCATACACAATCCAGCCATGTTTTTATTTCAAAAAGTGAAATGAAAAGTGAAATCTGACCCAATTGCAGTATTCGTCCGCAATGCTTTGTCTGCCTAAAGTTCTGCGACACAAGGGCGGCAGAAAGTCATTTAAGGCTGATTAATCCATCACTTAAATTAACACACACACACACACACACACACACACACACACACACACACACACACACACAAAACACACACACACACACACCCCCTCATACAGGTGCCATGCTGTAATATGGACGATGCGTTCCAGATAGTCAAGCATGTGAGAAGAGCACTATAAATCATCATCTGCAGTGTTCATACAATTATCGGCATGCATGTGGTTACATGAATTTACTCTCACTGTGCAAGCATGCTTCAGGGACTTCAACCTCATGTGTGTTTGTATGTAAATGTAATTAGTTGCCTTTTGTGAATTATGTAGTTCCATAACAATTCCCTTTTTAATATTGTTTCTAATCAACCTCTCAGCACTAAAATACAACATGTGTTAAATTACGGAAGCACTCAGGCCCTTGTAAACTGTACACACATTGTTTCGAGCTGCATTCCGCTGAATTCTCATTGTAGCTGAAGCCTCTGTAGCAGTGTTGTGACAAAGCATTCAAACGTTTCCTGTGCTTTTAATGTCAGCACATGTTCCACTACACCTCACTCAAACAGCAGGAGACTAGAGTTTTAAAATACAAAACAAATTGGAATATTGTCAAGGCGAATGTGTTTTGCCCTGTCAATCCTGGTTACATTGGCGCTCGTTTCTCAGTGCTACCCAATCTTAGTTACCCTCCACATCAACGTGAGACTGGTATTCTTAATCAATAGTTTCTAGAGAAAGAAGTAGCAGCTGTGGAGATGGTTAGTGGCTTTTTTTTTTTTTTAAAACAACACTTTGTAGAGACTCGGAAATAGAGGGTGGATAAATTATTTCTTGACAAGATGATTTCTTAGCAGGCAACAGAAGACGGCGAGTGTGAGGAGCCAGGAGAGAGAGGCGAATATTGATTTATTAAATGGCTAATTGAAAAATCTCACAGCAGAGAGGAAAGTAACTACAATCACCAAAAACACTCTTCCTCCACATAGTCACGCGAACAATGAAACACACAAAATAGTTACATCAGCGCAAGTGCACACACAGCCAAAACATACACGGAGCTGGCAGTCCTTGCGGGTACAATTGTCGTTTAAATAAACAGTCGGAATCTGTTTTCCCACAGCACGACCTGCATTATGTAGCACCCAAACATTCATAAATGAAACAATATAATTCCAGAGAGGAAAGCACAAGAGGGAACTGACATGAAGTGGAACACTGCAGCCTTGTCAAGGTTGAACTTAAGGCAGCAGTGAGACATCCTGTTAAAAATGGGGCTCATGGGAGAAGAGAGGAGAGGAATACAAGTAGAGTTGTGTGTCAAGTGTTGTCAGCATGGCAGTGTTGGGGGAAAGATGAGGGATGTGATACCAGAGGAGAGGGATGTGATACCAGAGGAGAGGGACGTAGCACAGGGACGAGAGGGACGGGTCCTGAGGTCTGAGCTCTGTCAAACCCCCGGAGAGACTTGCCATGTCAGATCTCTTTCAGGATACACAAGAGCAACATATCTGGTAGAATGTGAACTGAAGAAGATTAGGTCAGAATGGATGACAAACAGAGACTGTTGAAAAATGTGGATGTTGCGTTTTCTGAGTGCAATCAAAGGTCTCTGAAGGGACACGCTAAAGGATGGAATTGTGCCTTCATGGTGGTCGCTACTGGATTAGAAGAAGCATTTTTGACATTATCTGGTCTTTGTCTGTCTGAGTCCTAGTAGTATTGAAGAAATCATGTTTGAGCAGCCTTTGGTGGCTCTACTACACTGTTATTCACATTGGAAGGGACTGTTATACATTTTTTGCTGGATTTACTCGTGATAAGGGAAGAAGTGGACCACTGAGATTTGTTTGGGAGTCCAGCTATACAGATTTAATTTACACCCAGTGAATCAAAGTCCACTTCCATCTGATGGATCTTGATATTATCATTGCTAAGAATTCTGCCTGCATTTATGTTTTGCAGTTTGCACATTTTATCCCAGGTGCTAACTTTTTTGTGGTGTTGATTCTAAAGTTGGGGGAAAGATCAAGTAATTCATGTATCCATCAACCATTATTGTGTACATACTCACACAGGTGACGCTCTCATCAAGTTGCTCTAATTGCATGGTGGCTCGCTGCAATATTAATGTATGTGTTTGCAATTACTGTAAGCTGTTAAGTTACTGTAAGCTGTTGGGGGTGAATGGGGAAAAAAATGTACGCAGCACCTACTTCAGCTGCTGCAGTGCTGATGGCACTTCAAAAACTGTGTGAATGACGTGCTGACATTTTTCTTCCAGCAACCACTTGGAGAAGAGCCTTCAGCTTCTGATGGACAGAGTGGATGACATGTGCCAAGACATTGTCAAATATAACACCTACAGCCGCAACCTGAGTAAGCAACAGCAGCAGAAGCACCAGGTAATACTCACACACAGACACATACACAATAGCTCTCACGAAACTGAAGCGCACACACCACCTACAGACAGGATGAGCAAGCAGCAGAAACACCAGCTTACCAGCACGCACAAAAGGGAAACAAGCATGCGCGCACACACACACACACGCACACACACGCACACACACGGGGGCATTCACACACAGATGCACCTACAGCCACAAACTCAGCAGGAAAAGAGCAGGTATATTTCTCTGAGCCACGGACACAACCAATTGTAGCTATAATCACAGCAGGCAAGCAGCAGATGCACCAGGTAGCACAAATCCACAAACACTGTCACGAATACACAGAGAAATGTGGTACTCCAGCCTCACACATTGAAGTACATGCACCCACTGAGAGCCACCAGAACTACAGTAAACAGCAAAGGTTAAAAATGTATAAACATTTAGTAAAATCTGTATCTGTAGCATATGTATCTATACCAACTACACTCACTTTGATGCACATGCTTATACTGTAGCTGTACTATTCTATTCACTTCTGTAATGCTGCGTTCACACGTGCAAAGTAGTCGTCAATCTCTGTTTTATTTGTAATTTATGTACTATGCTCTGCCACAAGGGAGTTGGTTTGATTTTGAGATTGGTAGGGACACAAAAGTGCTCCAAGGCAGCATTCCTGAAAGTTGACGTTTTTTTACATTAGCAATCATAATTTCACGTCATGCAGATGTTATAGGTTAAAGCAACTAATGAAAGACAAGGAGACAACTTCGAAGAGTTTAAAAGCCACATGGGTGAAGCATTGCTATTCAGATCATCATCACACTAACATTTGTCACAGTGCTGAATCTCATGACTAACATATCCATCATAAATTTTAACCTCACCTGTGAATTTCCAGCCTCTCTTTCAGCTTCTCCTCCTCTATCTCCTCCAGCCTCTCTTCCTTCATCTGCTCCAGCCTCTCCTTCTCTACCTCCTCCTGCCTCTCTTCCTCTACCTTCTCTGGCCTCTCCTCCTCCATCTGCTCCAGCCTCTCTTCCTTCATCTGCTCCAGCCTCTCCTTCTCTACCTCCTCCTGCCTCTCTTCCTCTACCTTCTCTGGCCTCTCCTCCTCCATCTCCTCCAGCTCCTCCAGCCTCTCTGCTGTCACCTTACAAAAATATGTTGACGCATGACATATGAACAGATACATTAGGGATACAATGATCATAGAGCTTGATGGTACAGTTATTGCCTGAGCAAAAAGGTTTTTACTAAATATTAATATTAACTAATATTAATTAATTATATTTTATAATGATAAAATCGCATGATCATCTAGAATGTGAGGTTTTATTGTATTTTACACCACAAAGTTTCTTCATTTGTGTTTTTAAACTGTTGCTCACTTCTACACAAATACATGAAAATAAGAATTAAAAATAACTTTAAAAAAGTGTATCTCTTTGGCATTAAAGATTTTATATTACTTATTACTATATTATATTATTTATTCAATATCTGTATTGTTGAGCCTCTACCTATACACCCCTGAAGTAACTTAGACTTTGACTCCTAACATCGAGTTTTCTTTCTTTGACATCCTTCAAATCCTATACAGCACACACGCACGCGTACACGCACGCAAACATACACAAATGTAAATGACATCACTGATATTAAAATCCGTCTAGCTGACGTGACCCAGGAAGAACAAATGCCGAACATGTTGACAACTTACACTCACAGTTGCAGATAACATGCACTGCCTCTCGTCCGGTCCAACTAGCAGGTTGCATGTAGCTTTTACTAGCAGAAGGAGTGACAGCGGGGACAGCCAATCACATGTAAGTTAGAGAGAAACCGGCAGCCTATCAGGGAGCAATATTTAGGTTAGAGGCGGGAGTTCTAGCAGAAACCGACATTTAACCCTTTGTGTGCCATAATCATTGACTAAACACTATGGACAGCAGTTGTATTGATAGTGACTACACAGTAGCAGCTGATTATTGGTAGGGACGTGTCCCCAGCGTCCCTACCCAATTCTATGCCCTTGCTCTGCCACATTGCATTGTTAATTTCCTGTTGCATGATTTGTTTCCCCAGGTACAAATTAGCCTTGTTTGTTTCACCTGGTTGTCATCCACATTGTTTTGGCAGATATTGTTCCAAACTTCACGCAACATTCCCATGTAGTGCCACTGAGTAACTTTTTTACATCATAGTTCTATTCACTATGAATAGCAGTGATTGCTGCTTCTCAATCCTCGTGTGTTACCGTACAAATTTAATTTTATTTGAATGAGGCCTCTTGGTTGTCACTGTTGTAATGCCAACACTCCAAGGCCATCTGGCAAAAAAAGTTAAGCTTCGCGAAGCTTTTGACTGCAAGGCGTCGTAATCCATTGGTGAATCAGAAATATGCAGGGACACATTCCTGGAAGACTTCTTTGTAACTTGTATTTCTAGTGTTTGCCTCAAAATTTTTCTCAAAATATAGCTGAGTGCCGACATGATCACTTTTCATAGTTTTTAAATCTTGTGAAGTGTTTTTTTTTCTCCCTTTTTTCCCTTTTTGTTTTTTTGACTCTCAGATCTGTTACTCAAACTGGACTTCCAACTCAAGCCATACTCTCCCATTAACTAAAGCCTTTTTGTTGTTAACCATTTCATATGAACTGTAGAAGGAAGGCTCCGGTAGGATTTACAGGTCTGTTTCAGTTCTATAAAACTTTTTAGTTGATCAATTTCACCACTGCCTCTTTGATAAAGCGTCAATATATCCTTATGTGAAGAATAAGCATGACACTCAGGAAGAACTAATGTATGTGGACTCAAAGCTAGTTTTAATAAATTAAGTCTTTCTTAATTGTAATGACTAAGTGGAAATCGTCTGTGTTCATTCTTTTTCTGTAACTGTGAAACACATCACAAACACAAACTTAATCTAAAAGCAGCAGCAGTCGCAGGCACACAGTCACACACATCCTTTGTGTGCACAGACTTAAGACACACACAACTCCTACAAGCACGCATTCAGCCGGAAGCCCCAAAAAGATCAGAACAAAAGACACACAGGTGAAGAGTCAACCACGAACCATCTGCAGCTCCAATCTCGGCCAGATCCATCACAAACAACCAGCAACAAACGCAAACACAATGGGTCACACAGTCGTACACGCACACATTACTCAGGAAAATGGAAGTGTAGAGGCCAGGATGACTCACTGATGTGCATGTGTAAAAACTCACACCCACGTTCACACCACTACATCAATTTGTCATTATTCTCTGCGAGTGCAAACAAGGAAATGTCTGAAGTATTAATGTTAAACCGGGCTGAGTCACCATCTTCCCGGGCCGATGGCAGCCATGTTCACACACATACTAGGCAGACTTTTCAACAAACATGTATCTGTGACTACAGGTAGTTCGCTGTATGTTCTACAACGCTTTTACAACCTGGGCCGCGAAGAAACACACACCCACGTAGCCACACACCTCCGGGCCAGTCACCCACACTGCAGCCATTACGATCCATCATCTTCCCCAACTGACCTTCTCATCATCGCAGCCCCCAAGCCCACCCCCTCACACACATACACACACGCGCACTCATTTCATACACAATATCACACAGGCCATCCCTTTAATAGTGTCGACTTCTTTCATGTTTCACACAATTCTCCACAATGAACTAACGGCGCACACACAGAGACAAAGAAAGCGAGCCTCTATTACACCTTTCAGACATCTACAGTCCTTGCACCATGTAATCTTGTGCCATTGACTCTGCTGCATCCCGGACAAATGGAACCTTATTAATCATCATAGAAAGTTGCAAAAGGCACCTTACTGAGAGAGCTCCGTTTTTCATTTATAGCTCTCTGAATTTGGTAAATAGCAGGTTCCCAGGCACAATCGGTGGCCAAGTTAGTCTTTGTACCTGGAAATGTATGTCTCACTCCCGCTGATTTATTCAATTCAATTCTTTTCCCATCTTTAGAAGCAGGCACCTCTTTGTAGAAGATTAGATATGGAGCAACGTGTTAATCTTATGAACCAAGGACTTGTGATTTATGCCTAATGATACAATTTGGCTTCCATTAGATGATTCAGCAATATTTTCCAAGTCATTACTTCTGTGCCATATCATTATTAAAAACACATAAAAAGCAAGCCAAATCATGGCTGTAAGTGCATTTTTGTAGTGTTAGATGCTAAATAGATACAGAGCAATCATGAATCCTATGGCAACTGAGAAAAAGTTAATCAGTTCCAGCTTTATTGTTTTACAAAAACTCATATCTCACTGAATGAAGGTTCAGAGGTTCAAACCCAATCTGTGGAAAACCTGCTCAAACCTCACATGCATGAATTCATTTCATTTTTTTTTATTTTTTTTTATTTTTTTTTTAAAAGAGAGACAGGATCCAAAGGGAATTGGACCAGATCAGTCATCCCAAACAGACCCTGATGGAGAGAAAGAATACCAGCACACTCCACTTGACGATAATTGTTGTTCCACATGATAAAAGCTGTTAAGTTTTAAGTACATTGCTAGGAGACCCAACTTGGCCCGTATAGACTGAGTATAATTTGGACCTAGTCTCCCTCTGGTCCCACCTCTTGTCTTGATAAAGACGTCATTGAACAATTATTTAGTTGATTGATTACCGCTCAGTCTATAAAATGTCAGAGAGCGGTGAGAAACTCTCATCACCGTTTTCGAGGCTCCAAAACGACGTCTTTAAAATTGCTTCTTCTCGCCAAACTCCAAAAGACTCTTCATCTACTCTCATGAATAAAGAAAAGTAGCAAATCCTCACATTGAAGAAGCTGGAACCAGCAAATGTTTGACCCTTTTGCTTGAAAAAATTGACCAAATTAAGTGATTATCTGAATAGTTGTCATTGTATGTATAGTTGTAGTTGTACATTGCATTGTATTGTATTTTCATTTGATCAGCTAATCAACAAATCACCTTATCACGGTTGCTAAGTGAAGTTCTGGTCCAGATACCAGAATGGGAATTTTTAACCATCAAACTAAAGCCAAACACAGCATGTTGTCAAAAACACACTATCCCCAGCATGAAGCGGTGGTGCTTCTCTCTGCAGCAGCCCCTGGCAGGCTCGTGAAGGTAGAGGGTAAAATAAATTCAGCAAAGATACATAGAAATCCTGCTGCAGTCTGTAAAAGAACTGCAACATGGGACAGAATTATTTTCCACCAAGACGACGACCCCGCACATAAAGCCAAAGCGCCACAGGAGTCCGGACTTCAATCCATTTCAGACTTTGTGGTAGGACTTGAAGACTGCTGTCCCTTTGCGGTCTCCATGCAACTTGACAGAGCCTGAGCAGTTTGAGAAGAAATAGGGAAAAACGGCCTCGAAAATGTGCCTCAATTAAATTCTTAGAGGTTGTACTTAATTTAGATCAGTTTGGTTTCTTTTTTACTCTGATGTTTACTTCCAGTGAGAGATGGTAAATACTTTTTAGGCGTTGTGTTTGTATATATGGAAGTTGGAGCACAAGTGCAAAACGGTTTTTGTTAGCTTGTTTGTAAAAATTTGCATATATTAGCATTTTGATTATGCACAGTCGTGCTGTGACACATTGGCAGGGAAAATAAACTGGAGGAGTATCGACTCATTTGAACAAATAGTTTTGTTTTTATTGTTCATCTTAGCAGATTCTGTCAGCTTCAGTCGCCCGTACAGGTGCGCTGTGGGATGTTTGGTTGAGAGCACTCGAGTTGCTCTTTCCTCCCTTTCTGCCGCAACCCCCCATTCCCCCGCTCTGTGTCAGGCTCTCCTCCCTCTTTCCAAATTAACAAGGCTTTTAGGTTCTCCAGAGACCCAGCACCTCGCTGATATACTGACTGTCAGCCCTCCACAAATCACTCCATCCCTGTCAGCACTTATAACTCTTCCCCCTCCATCTGTCTCCCCCATCTCTTATTTCATCACCACATTCTTTTACGTCTCACCTTATTCCTGTTGCTCTTTCCCTTGCCTTATCTTTCTTCTTCCTTGTCCTTTTTCCCCTCGTACTATCCTCTCCCGTTGTGTGCTCTCTGCGTCTCTCTTACTGTATTTCTCTTACTCTGCCTTTTCCTGTTCCCGACTTTCTGACTTCACAGCTTTTTTTATTCTCCCTTTTCTTCACTCCCTCTCTGTACTGTACCTCCTCTGTCTTTCACCTTCATCCCCCCCATGCCTCCCCTTCCTCCTCTCTCTTTTCATGTCCATTTTCTCTTTTGCCATCTATTCCCTTTCCACGTCCTTCTCTCTCAATTATTCGGTTGTCCTGAGCCCACTCTCCCCTCACCTGTTCTCTCTCTCTCTCTCTCTCTCTCCCCCCCCCCCCCCCAGTACCTCCAGAGGCGGCAGCAGGAGAACACCCAGCGGCAGAGCAGAGGAGAGCCCCCGCTGCCTGAGGAGGACATCACCAAAATGTTCAAGCCCCCCCAGCCTCCACCACGCATGGACACTCTGCTTATTGCAGGTACGCACCCAGCCTCCACACATGCACCACAGAGACCCCCCTCGCTCCAAACTCCATCACCCGCCTCTGCTCCCCTCACTGGAGCTCAGGTTCTGTTTTGTAATTATCTTCGCCATTATCTTGAAATTACATTCATTTAAAGTTTATTGACTCAATCTCCAACACACCGCCCTTTTCCCTGCCGTTTCACGCTGTTCAGCCCTCCTCCGCCTCTTGACAACATTTCTGATCCTTCCGTTTACTCTGCTCCCCACTAATTTGATGTTTTGCTGTGCTGCTATTCTCCCCCCCCCCCCTCTCTCCCGCCTCCGCCTGTTTGTGTGCATGTCTGTATACAAATGTATGTATGTATGTTTGTGTGGGTGCGTGTTTGTGTTTCTGTGTGGGGGCTCGTGGATGAATGTGGCCACCCACCAACAGGGCAAATTAACAACTACTGCCAGAACGTGAAGGAATTCACCTCTCAGAACCTCGGGAAGCTGTTCATGGCGGAGGCTCTCCAGGGCAACAACTAGAGAGAGAAGCGAGGAAGAGTGCGCAAAGGACGGAAAAATTAAAGGTGACAGAGATGCAGAACCCTCTTGGCTTCGACTGGAGAAAAAAGTGGACCCTTTTTTGTTTTCTAAGAATTTATTCATTGTTTTTATCCCTAGCCCCATCTTGGATACAAATTATATTTGAAGATCACTTGAGTTTTCGATTCTAAATAAAAGTCTTGCATCTCGAAATCTTCTCTGACTCTGTATGTTTTGACAGTTGAACTGTATTCTGCTTTTGAAAGTAATTGCAACACATTTTTCTGTTTTCTGTTTTGGTCCACACAAGTTGGGCTCAATATTAATATGCTAAAAATGGAGGTTGAAAACAATACAAAACAAATATACAGTATAATAGTATTTAAACATAATTTTATTGTTGCATTCCTTTGGTCTTACATATCAATCATAAAACAGGTGCAACCATTATTAGTGGATTTGTTGAAGTGTTGGTTTGAGTGGTGAGAACGTTAGTTGAGCGTTAAAAAAAATGAGTCGACCCCCACCGTCACACCGCACTAAATAGACTTTTGATTGTCTTTTTTTCTCCCTGAAGTGAAATTTTCTCGACACACCAGAATCTGCCTTTCCTCCACGCAGCTAGCAATTAGCACCTGTTTATTTTTAGGAAGCGAAATAACAGTGTCCCAACAGGGAAATTTGGCTTGAAAACAAAGATTTTTTTTGTGTGTGTGTTGTTGAGTTTTCAAGACACTTTGAAAGGGGAACTGCAGGTGTGCCAAGTGACAGACTCTGAGGAACTGTCATCTCCATTTGGTGGCATTTCTTATTTAGTGCCGTTGTGTCTATAATTGCCTAAAACTCATAAATTATTGGTAACGCAATTTTAGAGAAATGAACAACACGGGAATCTGTGTTTTTTGAGTCGTCGTGTTCCTGCTGATGATGAATGTGTGCCACAGTTAAAGACAAACAGATTAGAGAAGAATTATACAAGGATGAGAGCTGGCATTGTCCGCCGTACGCGGGTTCATTGTTCGACAGTCACATGAAGTGGGACGCACAATGAGAGATGATTGTCATCTGTTTACCTTTTTTCCAAACAGATATTCTTGTGTTTGTCAGACGTTTGATAAACACAGTGTTTTGACCTTTTTTATTGTAATTGCTGTAATTGCTATCAGAAACGGTAAAGCGGTATTGTTGAATCCTTTTCAATAATTAATGGCGATATTTGAGTTCTGTTTGTGCCTGGCAAACAACAAGATGAGTCAGCGTGTTAACACCTTCCTGACGTAGGAATCAGAATTGTCTTCGCTGCCTTCAGGATGTTTCTCTGCCCTACCTGCCTGTGAAAGTAATCACAATTCTTAATCCCATCTTCTATCCCACTAATCAAGCCTTCGCGCTCCAGTTCATTTTTATTTATGGCTTCATCACTTTCATCCAATTGAATTTTACATATATCTTCTTCAGCATAATCCACTCAGTATCAGTACTTGTTTCTAGGGACTCGGAGAACAAGCAGCGCATCAACGCGACTTCAGGCTTCAGGCTGGTGGCTCTGTGACGGCGGCACTGACCTTAATGTTAACATCAGCGTGCTAACGTACTCGCAGTGACAAGTGACAATGCTAACATGTTTTAGCAGGTATGTTGTTGAGAGTTGGGAGTGTTAGTGTGCTAACATATACTAACCAACACCAAACACACCTTAGGCTCCTGGACGTGTCAGCAGATTAAGTAATTGATCATAAAAGTACTGGATAAACGTTGACCTGGGGAACTGGAACGTCTCTGCAAAGGTTCACGTCTATCCATCTTGAGATTTTAAATCTGGACCACAGTGGGTGGATCTGCTGCACCACAAAGGGGGTGCTGAATCTGATTGGATGGTGGGATATTCTCTGGAGAACACAAAGCATCTCATGCATATTCTGAGTTTCGTCTGTGCAATATCAGGTCAAATATGGACTTAATGTACTTCATGGGAACGTATAGCACAGTAAGACACCGGGCACATCTTAATTCTTCCATGCATACCGCCCAAACATGACCTCATTTCCACAGCATCTAGGATGACATGAACTCAAGATTCTAGCGGTATGAAAGTCCCGCACCGGGAGTTGGATATGCTCCAAACATGAAATCTCTGACTCTTTGGATAACACGTTCAAAGATATATTAACATCATATCTTGGATTATTCAGGCACCAGGAGCCAGCGATGAAAGCCCACTTGAACCGTTGTGAAAAGTATAGAGTACACATTCTGTCCACTCTACCGTCGATACCTGCCAACACTTTTTGTTCTTTTTCTAATTAGTGTATTTGTGACCAGAACTCACAAATAGTTTTTAAGCTCACGGTATTTGATCGCTTCAGCTTTATGATGAGGCATTTTTTTATTTTTTAGGCCTTATATGGCTTTATTGACAGTACAGCTGACGATATGACAGGAAACAGAGGGAGAGAGAAGGGGAGTGACACGCAGCAAAGGGGCCCAGGCCGGGAGTCGAACCCGGATCCGCTGCAGAGCCTCGGCACAAGGGTCGCGCGCTCTACCCACTGAGCTAAACGGTGCCCCTGATGAGGCATATTTAGTTGACATCGGAGGCTGTCTGTGGCGTACATTTGCCCTTGCAGTGTTGGAACAAGTTGAACTGTGGCCCACAACAATGCTTCCACAGCGATGCCCTTTTCACATTCCATGATACAACAACAAATGAAGCCCAGAGGGGAAATGCTGGCAGTCCCGTCCCCTTCAGACACGAGGAAAGTGTCATCTTAAAACAGACTTATGCTGACAACCAAAACCTGCAATGGGATGCCGCATCCGTCAGTTGCCTCTGAATCCCTCTGCACAAGGGCATCGGCTAAATGGCGAGCGTGTGTGACTGTAAGCTGTTGCAGCGACGATCCTCGGCAGAGTATCACACGTCTCAGGATTCAGCCTCAAGTTGTAAAAACACAGCTAATTTGAGGAGCTTGTCACCAGCGTCCACTCCGCCCAACAGCAGCAAGCTGAATGATGGCTCTTCCTGCTCCGTTTAATAAAGAAGCTGCCAGTGTGCGCTTCATTGTACAATAATTACGCTGCAGCTCCATCTCGTCGTGTGCTCTGTTGTTTTTTTCCCCCTCGACCTGTGGTTAAACAGCGTCGTCTAATTCAGCGGTGTTATTTAACTTGTCATCAGCGTCGCCTAGTCGAGTAATAACTTGTAATGCTCCGGCTTGTCATCAGCCCAATGTCATTAACAATAATTACAAGTCAACCAACATGATGAACGCTTATTGAAACAGAGACAGTCGAGCCGGAAATGATTTCTTCCCCCAAATCATAACATGTTTCCCCGACAGGCGGCCGGACGGGAAATATTAATTCACCACAGAGGGCTCGGTTGATCTTTATTAATTACGGTATCTGCTGCTTTGATAGGTGCACCTGTGCCTGTGATTGATGTGCTGTATGATGGGAGACAGTGATTGGTGGCTTCTGCCTAAGCCCGAATGTGTGTTGTTTGTAATTCTGAAGCAGCACTGTGGGGTGACATTGCCCTTGAGGCCCGGCGGGGCCACAGCCTCTCCTGTCCCTAATCTGGGATGTGTGAGGAATTACAAAACTTAAAGTGGCCTCAACAGAACCACAAGCGTTGCGCGAAGCCGCCGAGGCACAGCCCGACGCTGCAGAGTGCAAACACGGTGACAGAGGCTCGGATGCTATTTAAGGTGACAGTGTTTTTGTTTGGAGTGGAGAGCAGTTTGGACTGAATCATGTAGTCACAGCAGGGCTCAAGGGCAATGGAGTGGAGGTGCACGGGAGTCAAGCTGGTGTTTTGCTTCCACGTTACCCCACAGTCATATAAATCATGACATTAAGTACTGGCTGTCGTGTTCAGGAGAGGAAAAGGTGATAAATGATTTGCCTTTAATGATTTGAACGATGAAATCACATAAGGGGAGCCACATTGTTTGGTTTCTGGATGTAAATTTCAAACGAAAGCTCATTTTCGTGATTAACTCAAAGCTCCTATTTGTACAAAAAGTTGATTTTTGAGTCTCAACCCAAGCTCGCAAATGCTGACGCTTTGGGATTATAGGTCTGGTTATTTTAAACAATGAGGTGCAGTTTTAAGCACATATAAGGACATTGTATAACTTCTATGTTGGTCTCTAATGAGCTATCATCATCCTACACGTGAACAATACAGTGTGTTGTAAACCATCAACAGTTTCCACACGTGCAAATGCTTCAGACGCGAGTTCAAAAATACTTGAGAGTGCATCGATTTTTCACCCACTAGAAAACAACTCCACAAACCATGGATATGCAAATTGTCCTTTTTTTTAAGTTTGACTGCTGAGCACAACATGTCTCCTCTTTCGCCGAAGTTCTTTGCGTGCGTGTGCTGAATGTTTAAGTCACACCATCATACTTGTCTTGTTGCGTATCGGACCACGATTGTTGCGATGAGACAAAATCCTGCCAGTAGGTACACATGTCGAACACGTCTTCCCCTCGCATTACTCACAAATGTTTGATAACGGGGTCATTCGGGTTTATTCGCAATTCCCCTGCCAAGTGATTATACATTAAGGGTGTATGTGTCTGTGTTTGAATTCAGTTGAGCCTTTCAAAGAACTCAGTACTCACTAGAGACTGGTTCTCTCTCTTCTACTTCCCCTTCTCTCCTGAAATAAAGTACATTTCAGCTCCGGCTCCAGCTGGCAGTCAACATCAAGTACATAAGCACCCGACAACGGAGGTCACCTGCGTGGATCGTTGCTGCAGTCAGGTTGATAAACGCGAGTGAAGAACAATCCACTGTTTTAATCCTGAACATCAAATCTCTGCGCTCTCCTCCTCCCACTTCACCATAATCATGGATAGAAATTGTCCCATGACTCATTACAAAAATATTGATTTTTGTCTGCAAATTGTCCAGATGCCTCTTCAGAAATATACAGTTTTGTTGCCAGGAAAAAAAAAAAAAAAGGTCCTGGTGTCTCCTTATAATGATAACCAGTGGTTGTGCGCTTCCAAATGTTGAGAAGCCATCTGGAACAGTGGTCTCTTGGCTGTCTTGCCTACCACCCTCCCCCCATCCTCCTCACATGAAAGTCAGCTCATCTGTGATCTGAACGCCTTATCACTCTGCTCTGTGCAGCTCAAACATTCATGTGAAATCACAGTCAGCAGAATACAATTTGAGTGGAAATGGCACCACTTTTGCTTCCAGCCACACTGTAGTGTGCTATACATTCAGTGCATGTTTATATTCTGCTTGAACGCTGAATAGCTGAAGTGTTTCATACTCCTTCAGCAAGTAATTATTACTTATGTTAGTGGCCGTTAAACAAAGGTATCCTGTGGAGAATGTCCATCATGGCACATCGAGTTCTCTCTGTGTCAATGCAACAGAGGGATTCTGCTGAAACGCAGCACTCGTCCCTCCACATGTCCAGACACTTCACCTTTTGTACCCACTCGAGACACTGATGTGGACTTTAGAAGTGCACTGTCTTTGCTTCATTGTTCTGCCCGTTTTGATATGTTAAACTGTTTGGAAGACAAGAAAAACACAGCAGCAGCTGCATTCGCGATCGCTTCTCCCACACAATCCTGCTCAATTGACCGTGAGACTGCTGTGAGTCGACGAAAATGAGAATGACATCCTCAAATATTAGACAAAATGTTTTCACCCGTGAACAGATGCCGAGCCTGTGGCCCGCTGTCACAGTACTTGTGATTAAAATTTCCACCCCCTCTCCCAAAGTGATTTCATTTGCCGTCCCAATTATTTTTCTATCACTTTCTGTGATGTCACTTTTCTCCTCCAGCATTTGCAAAGATTGCCCTAAACTAGCCCGTGTGTTTAAACCGAGCCTGGGAACCGAATGAAGGCTTTAGCTGTGTAAACAGCCGGCCGTTTTGTTCGCTGCAATAGGAGGAAATACTTAATTAGGATTATGGGATTTGTCTCTGCACCTTCAGATTCCTGAGAAGCAGGCTGGTAGATGTCAGAGGGATATAAGTTTGGTCTCATTTAATCAGGGAGTGCGGCCTGCACAGCCCTGACCCCAGCAGTAATTTATTACCACTCAAACACAAACACAAGCTCTTTCAGTGTGCCTGCCATCGCCCTGTCATTGGTGATAGAGAGAATCAGCTGGCTGAATATAATGAAACCAGTTATTTCCCTGTCAGCTCTGAATACTTTCCCTTTTTTTTTTTTTGCTCCCTCTCTCCCTCTCTCCCTCTCTCCCTGGCTCTCTTTTTTTTTCTGCCACAGATATTGCCATGGCAACTGTAGATCCTGTACGGAGTAGCTGTTGAGGATGTAAAGTAGTTCCCGTGGAAAAATAATCTTGCAAATCCCCAAAACAAGAGCAGCAAGGAAGGCGGATGCAGCCGTAGGAAGCGGTGTGGGTATGGTGAGGGAATTAAGCATTTATGGGATTATTCACACGAGTCGGACGCTGCTGACGTCAGAACGCGTTTCTTCACATACCAGCGCTCCACCTGTCATTGACGCAGCTCTATATTTGCTTTATCTCCAGCCAATAGATCTGCACTGTGATTGGCAACTGTATAGATCGAGCGCTGTGTTCTAGTTGCAATTCGTCTCTGCCTGCCACCCAATTCGATGGCTGTCACCCGGCAGTGGCACAAATCCCACAGGCCATTATGAGGCTGGTTTAATCCCCACAACAGCAGCAACAGAAGCCTTTCAAGGAGGGTTTCAGAGCATGATACCCTGTCTGTCACATGCATCCGTGGGCTTCAGGCGCGGCGACGGTGCATTGTTGTCGTCCCACTTCATCACTTTTGTCTTGTCTTATCCCCGAGCCACTAAGACAAATGTACTAGATGTCCTCCTGCTGAAGATCAATCACATGTTGCGTGTAAGCTTCTGCTGGGTTTAGTCTCTCTGCCATTGATACTCAGCTGTGGCCTTGGCTGTTAGACATAATACATTATGCTTTAATTATTATGTCTTAATTTCAGAGGTGGACTTGTAAACAAACTACAATCCATTTATTTACAGCATTAGTTTGATAACCTGATCTCTTCATAGATAGTATTCGCTTCTTGTAAACTCTCCGTAGCCTTTGCCCAACTCGTCATGTGGGTTTTAGTGATTGGATGTATAGCCAGGAGCTAGCTGGCTCAGATATGCACAAAGACCAGAGGCAGGTGGTACCAGCTAGCTAAAAAAAAAAAAAAAAAAAAAATGTAATTCGGGAAGTAAACTGCATCTGGCCGCTGGTGCCCAGTTCCAACTTTTGTTCATTAACTAAATCAACAAGATACAAGATGTTAATGAATGAGCTATATGAGGTGTTGGTTGACATTAGAGTCTTCGAGCAAGGCTAAGCTCACTGACGACCGACTCTAGCTCTGTAATAAGCATACAGATTTGAAAGTGGTACAAAGTCTTGGTAGAAATTGTGAATACGCGTCGTCCCTAACATGTCAACGAACACCTTTGAATGCACAGTATGTAACCTCTGCCGTCATGGAGTCTTTCAGTCAAAGCGATGGAAACAAAGGGAGTCGTTCGATAATGTCACGAAGTAGCGTGGGATCATGGAGGTGTTTTCTTGACCACATTCACACGGCCGAGATTTTACGCTGACATCTTGCTCAGGGTGGGAAGTTGGCCACCGTGTGAACATGCTGTATTGCAGATGACAGTCTTTCTGGCGTGACTCCGGCAGAAATATCCAGGGACGAGGTGACATAGTAAAGCCGATCAAAACAAAATGTCGGTCAAGTTTGCCGACTTCCTTCCTCCCTCTCTGACGCATTACCCTGCGTTACGGCAACAGCCGTTTCACCAATAGCCCTTTTCACAGATACTCCGCATGATCGCATTATTATATGGTCTGTCATTTCATACAGCATGTCAGCACTGCGGAGCCAAAAGAGGCGTGGCGGTACACGCCGTGACATCGACGTCCGTGTGTTTTTTGTCAGCATGTTTCCCCCTGGTCTACACCTGTTCATCTAAATATGTATCAGCCCACTGTTTATAATCATATAGATGCAGTCGTAATGTGTTGTGATTGAGCTCCTGACCCACCATGCATCGTGGGAAGTGACAAAGTTCTGTTTTAAGCGATAAATTACATAATTACACAACTATATAATCACCATCATGTTTGACTCTGTCGCTCACGGGGGGGGGATGCTATTTTCTGGGGGAAAGTTCACGGTCTCGGTCAGGGGCGGGCTGAACATCGCAGTGATTTCTTACAAAACAAGTTGCCAGAGACCGTAACTACAACTCAAGGATGAAAGGCGACAGAGACATGGTGAGTTAAAATCTTTTGCTCTAAATCACATCACACAATCACCGCCATTCAACTGCGGGAGCCGCCTGCTGCCGGGGACAGACGCTATTTTTCCAGCAGAATTGTGATATAGATTCTGAAGATTCGGTACGTCTGACAGGATGATAGAGGATTTTCCATATATGGATGCTATATTTTTGTCCTCATATAAGTTGCCAAAGAAACTACCACCTACCACGTTACTGTTGTTTGGTCCTGTGATGTTGCTTTGTGGGTTGAAGTGTGGGACAATTCTCCTTTGTTTGATGAGTAAAGGATCTGTTTAGCTGTCCGACTGTGAACACCATCAGACCGACACGCCACTGATCCTCACCTCTGGCTTCTCCATTCACACAGACACCATATCGCCTCTGCTGCGGCTCTGATACTACCTCCGGAGGCAGATCAGAGCCACAGCGAACACATATGTAACCTTCTCACAGATGGCAAGCGGAGTATCGGCGCATGATTCCCGCACTGAAAGGGCAGTTAGAATGGGGCTACAGTTAGAAACATTCAAGATAATGTATGCACAAATATATTACCAAAGTCTACTTGTTTGCAGTTGTTGCAGCTTTTATTAATGTTTGCATGATGTCTCAAACGTCTAATTGTAATCTAAAAGGAGTCACTGATGAATACACAGAAAACCGTTCATCCAAATCTGCAGCTCTCAAAGCAGCAGTTCGACATTTTTAGCTCAATGTTCTGCTTTTCTGGCCCGCAACTTTACTGTTCTGGTTCACTCTCGACAGTGTCGTTTCCACTCACAGCAGGAAGCTGTTTATAGCAAAAATAAAAATGTCTGAAAACTCAATGTAAGCTGTCCAAATGGCAGACAGCGAAAGTTAACGACTAGCCGGTGAACACGGTGGAGCATTTAGCAGATAGGGATTTCCCACAGGAGTTGGTGGAGACAAAAACGGATCTAAAGAGAGAGGGGATATTGGACTGTGGCCAGAAACGGGACACAAAATGAAAGCTAATGATGCTCAGTATCAGCAGGAGGTGTAAATAGGGGAGGTACTTGCTAATGAGTTATCCATCTTCACTTCAGAGGTGATAATATGTTGATGACGTGTTTGTGGCTTGTGTCTGTTGCCCCCAAGAGGATAAAGGGAATCAGTTATTTATAAGAGCAGGCAGAACCCCATATATGAAATACCTCAACCATTTTTTATTCCAAATATTGGATCGGACACATATCAGCGCTATAGTCTTGAATCTCATCTCACCTCATATATATTCTGTACCCCAGGGTTTGAGAGAATCTACAGTGTTGACCTACCAGGGGCAAACTGAACCCTTTAGTTGTACCTGAGATACCGGCCGAGCATCGGTACAACTTGGGACAAATATACCGGCCGTCTCCTTGTTAAAGACCACGCTTGCAGTTTGTGTTCTGGAGCACACTTAGAGTTTGTGACCTCCAGTTTCCCCTAATGCTGTTTTTATGGGCCTGTTACTTTTTATTTATCATCCATCATCCTGGTTGAAACCTTGAAATTTAAACGCTGCCCTTTTTTTTGCCTTTTTCTTGCTGGCTTATCACATTTTCCCCCCCTAATGAAGAAAATGAGAAAATGCCAAGCGGAGTAATTTATTATAATTCATGATGAGCTTCTCTCTCTTACTTAAAAGTCCGGAGATGCCAGGTTGCACCGGGTACAGTGATTGATGGGATGCTTGTGACCTACAATAGACAGAGCCACAATTAAAGCACACCTTATCTCCCAGCTGTGACTCTCAAAGATAAATGCTGATAGCGCCCTCCCCCTTGATGTTCAATCATGCTCCCCACGCCTCGGCCTCAGCAAGTGTCCTTAGAATGACTGATGTGCATTTGAATATTTTTGTCTCGCAGGTAAACATTAACATTCAGTTCACTTATTCTGTCACTCCTCCTGTTTTACGAAGACATTCTCAGGGAAAACCAGAATCTATTTAAGCGTTTTTATTTTCATGCTGTGTGCCGGTAGGACTAATTCACTGAACATCCTTTTAGTTTGGAATTATTCATCGCATGATACGGGAAATGGGAAGTGTTTTCTTTTCCTTTTCTTTTTTTTTTTTGCTTTCCCCGCTTTCCCCTTTGTTTTATTTAAATTCTTCCTCGATTTAAACTTCTGTTCCAAACTGTCATATTTTGGACACTAAATAAGCCCTCAGTCACAGTCACCCCTCTTCGACCTCACCTCTGCCCACATTGACTCAATATGTTTCATGCTACACCAGAGCCAATAAAACACTGGATTTATTTCGTGCCAGCACCAAGGAGGCACATAACTCATGACCTCCCTCTCTCCGTCCCCATGGAAAGATCGGATCACATCCTGGTGCACTTCACGCCGGTGTACAAACCTCTCGTACACAGCCAGCTGTCTCTCTCCCTCGCACGGTCAAAAGGCGGTCCATTGAGGCTGATGACACTTTGAAAGACTGCTTTGATACAACCGTGTTAGAAGTGCTTTGTGATGCTCATGGGGAGAACATTGAGTCTACGGAACGCACACGCTCAATGCTATGTTGCCTGGCAACGCAGTCGTTGACGTGTTGATGCTCCCCTCTGTAATTGTTGTACTCACCTGTTTGAACATCATTCTGTGAGCATTGTGCCCCAATTTCCCTCCACAATCTGCTCTCGGTTCAACCAGTCCTCTCAGCCCGTATGTCCCACTATAACCAGTCCTCTCAGCCCGTCTGTCCCACTATAACCAGTCCATTCCGCCTCAAAGTTTTCAGACAATGTGAGCTAAAAGAAGTTTGTCAGAAACACACACACACAGCACTAAAGGTAAAAGTTCCTCAGCAATACAGCAAAGGTCTAAATTGACGCTGGAAGAGCAATTTAGCATTTTGCCAAACCCCTCATGCACCTGTTGGTCCCAAAACATATTGGGCGTGTTTGATTTTAGTCACTAAGCATGCTCGCCAGGTGGTACATTAAATCAGTGAATGATTAAAGTGGATGCAACTTTTTTTTTTTTTTTTTAATCATGCTGAGGTAAAAACATCACAGTCGAACCTCGACTCTTTTGTAAAAGTTTTGTCACAAATTCATATTTTTACATGTCCACGTACATTTTTAGCAGACATCCTTGGGCTTTCTTTGTAGGTATACTACACTATATCTACTACCGATGTATATCATCTTCTGTTTGTAAGACATAAAGAGCTGAAGAATGTGTAGAGGGAGCTGAGGAGTAAAAACAGCCACAGGTGAAAGATGAAGGCTCAGTTGCAGCAGAATAGTCTAGTCAGGCCTCAAAACTCACTCACAGTCTTTGGGCCTGAAAGTGGGTGAGTGATCTGTACTATTTTCCACATCCACAATCACAACCTCATCACAGGGGACAGTACAGATAGCTGACCCAGGGCTTTGTGGACTGGTGCAAGCGGAGCAGACCAATGCTCTCCTCTCCTGTACCAGGCACAATCATGAAGTACCGGCTGTTTACTTGAATAACTGCGGCTGGACTGACAATACAAACAGACTATATCAGAAAAAGGCCTGAGCAGACTCTACCTGCTGAGGAGACTCGGGTCTTACAGAGTGCAGAGGGCATGCCCGAGGACCTTTTTTTGACTCTGCTGTGACATAGAGCATCTTTTGTGGACGAGTGTGATGTGGCAGCAGCATCTCGACCGCTGACAGGAAGAGACTTGACAGACTGGTTAAGAAGTCCACCTCTGTCCTGGCATGCCCGCTCACACCAGTGGAGGTGCTCGGAGAAAGGAGAATGATGGCTCGCTATAGGATTGACAAAGGGTTTTTTCAGTTTTTCAACACATGTTGATGCTAAATGTTTGTACTAGTTTCATTTCTCATTTTCTGCAGTGTCAATACACGGGGACCAGCTGCACTTTTTCACTCTGTCAAATCAGGGTTATAAATCATTAGTACATTGCGAGACTTACAGCCCACCGGGCCTTAGAATCAAAGAGAAAGTTGTTTGGGGTTTTTTTTGAAGAAGTTTTTTTTTTTTTTACGTACAATGTGTTCTACAAGTAGCATACTCGTTTCAGGAATAACTCCAAAGGTAGTGTGTTATATTAGGGAGTGTGCTGTTGAGGGAGAGAGAAAGAGAGAGAGAGAGAAAAGAGCATGCGTGACGCAGTCTAGGATGTAGATAGAAATGTTATAAGAGTGAACAAAGCAGTGCAGTGTATGACAAGTTTAGGCTGTTTTTCTGCCAGTAAATGCTACAACTCCTGAAGACCCAAGTTAAGTTCAGCGCCTGACCTGCTGATCAGAGTGATCTGAGTTAGCTCATGGATTTGCAAAGGGAAATTCTGGATACAGTTACAGAGGTGAAGCCCTGTTTAGTCCTGTGAAAGCTGTTCAGTGGCGCATGCAGCCAAAGAAGTTCACCTTCTGCGTAGCTTCTGTTGGAGTAGCCCACAGGCAGTGCACACTAGAGACTTCTACCAGCTGAGCATCTAACTTCCAGTTTAGTCCTCTGCTAACTTGAACAGGAACAAAACAATTTGATGTTGTCCACATTCTGATGGTAAAACAAGTCATTCTGCAGGGGCTGCGTTGCAAAAAAAATAAATAAATAAAAAAATTGTCCAGCATTTTGATAATCTAAGCCTACAAGAAGTATTTTTAGGATGGTGTGTCTCATGTGACGTTGTGATTACATGGTTTGGCCTCTCTGTCAAACTGTCCCTGGGGCCTTGGGTTCGCTGTGGAGTTAGCGAAAAAGTCAACTGCTATTCTCATTTGATTATCAAGCTGCTTCTTCGACCAACACTGACACCCAATGCTGATGTTATAGCCTTAAATCTAAAATTTGACACCCTCTATATTGTGTCAGTTTTCCCCCCGCAGTATTGAATATCAATATTTTTGGGGTGTTGCATGAAAGTTAGAAAGTCTAGTATTGTGACAACAATACAGAGATATCGTCCCTGAGGGAGACCATGTCCCCCTCTCAAACAGGACACACCGCTGCTTCACCCGTGGTGTGTGAGGGAGAGATACTGCAAGTCCTTGTTTCCTTAAATCGTTAATCTGTTTACTTATTTATACATTTTGCATTTTTACTGATGCTTCTTGCTGTTGTGCTGTGTCCCCCTTGCTGCTGTAACACTGCAAATTTCCCCCACGCTGGGATTAATAAGGGATTATCATATTTTATCTGTTATTTTAGCATATTTATTTTTCCTCTCCTTTGGGGACTTAAACCATTGTCCGCCTTTAATTCTGGTCTTGGTCTCATCCTGCAAACGTCAGATCTTTATCACTAAATGTGACAGGAGCACACGTAGAGGTGTTGATGCTTCTATATCTATCTGATGCCATAATCCAAACATGCCTTTGGATTGGTTGTATGGAGTTTGAAAGAGAAAACGCAGCCCTGCAGTGTGTCTAATTCAGCTGGAAACTACTCAAAGAGGAAGCTGTCAATGACGATACCCTATTCACAGTGTAGATAATACTGCTGTGTCTATCAGTGGGGGGTGCCGTACAATCCTAAGATCATATGAAAAGCTTTCATCTGTTTCAAGCCAAGCACCGTTCAATTATGTACATACTGTAAAAATTTGATCAACACCCCCCCCCCTTCATTCCCTATTCTTTTTTGTTTCTCCCTCAGCTTATCATCTATTTTGGACTGTCATCACACTAAGTAACATGTTTCTTTATGTGCAGCAATATGTACATTCACTCAGTGGATGTCATTTTGATCTCTCCTCCAAAGCAAAAAATAAACACACACCGGGCTATTAACATTTCGAGTGCATCAATGTTGAGGAGATGACATTTTTCGCTAACTTGACTATTTCTAAATTTGTGTTTTAACACTGTTAATAAAGGTGCTGTCAGTGAGGCACACAGAGCAGCTGTCACTGACCTTTCAGCAGAACAAACTACCACATTATCTTCCAGCTGAGAAGATGGATTACAGCAAATGGAAACAATGAATTGGAGCTTGCTTTTTGGAGATTTATTGCAGTTTTCACCTTCAGCTTTATTTTTCCTTCCCATGCACGTTTTGATTATAACAAATGTGGATGCCTGGGCCCTGAACCTTGTCATTTGGCATCCATTTATTTCCTTTGAGGGAAGCAGCAAGCCCACTGACATTCAATCACATTATTTTGGCACAGTGATTCGCTGCTTCCACCTGTGACCTGAACCACACATAACACAATGCATGACGAGTGCTGTGTAAATCAAACCACCAGGACAGATATTCACAGATTCCTAACTGAATCTCATGGTGAGGACCTGACCAGCAGCAGAGACGATCTAATGCACAAACAAAGCAGGCAGCAGAACATCCAGGGCTGCTCTTTTACCCCCTTTCACAATTTTTTAAATACACTTCCTCCCAAGCCACCTGCAAGGTGATGCGACACTTGCATGCAGCTGCTGACCTGTTATTGCAGCATTGAGCAAGCATAAAGAGCAAGCTTAGAGCAGCCATAACAGGCCTTTGTAATGGCATGATGGCCTGCAGGTAAGTGATTTAGAGAAAATCAGGTTGATGCTCTCCAAACACTCAGCTGGAGATGCACGGGCCAAGGCCAGGAAGTTGTAAATCTTCTCAAAGTGTCAGCTTTTTCCACATCGCTTACCTTAAGCCCAGCTGGAATGAATTCTCACACATTTTTTAGAGCTGAAATTGGTTGTTCCTTGCGCATCTTTTCCCTCAAGGACCTCTAAAAAAAATTGTCTGAGGGTGCTGTTTGGAGGCTTGTCCCACTGTATTCGCCATGGCACCTGAGCCACAGACTCAGTAAAGAGAAATTTCTGAATCCTTCACCCAATTTAGAAGGAATTGGCTATGCTGCACAGGGCTGATTTGACATGGTCTGTGCACAAAAAGGGAGCATATCTGATGCGTTCAGGCTCACTGCAACTGGACACCTAGCCGAGGTATATAAACAGGTACCACTGCACACTCTGCTGACTCCCAGGTCAGTGTAAGTCCCTCACATGCTGTCCACATCCCGTCGAATTTCTTTCGCCGATTTGCCTTGTACCATTACTCAGAACCCATTCAACATCGTGTAATGTGGGAACATTTAAATGACAGACAGTGACCTTGTAGATACTCACACAAAGATAATTGGTACAGTGACTGATGAAGAGTGTTTGTTCAAAGCCTGCAGTTATTATATCTAACATGAACTGTCAAAGAAACTCCTGGAAGTAATAGGTGTACAGAGACAGGTGTAGGGATAATGGACACTTCATTAATATGAGTGTAATACTGTAGGCCTCTCATTGAAAAGGATGTCCTTGTGTTGTATACGTGACAGAATTTTAAGCTAAATCGAATTATGCAAGACACACTGTGTGAGGTGGGCACTGAATTCCAATGAAGAGGTTCAAAAGCTTAAGAAAAAAATTAAAGGACAGTAGGAAAAAAAAGCCTCAATTGCACCTTTTTCTGTTCATGGCCCCCCTGTCTCCTGTTATTTCAGATTTGAAAGGAGAAAATAGGCATGTTTTCTTACTGAAAGAGACCATACAGAGAGCGAGCGGGGTTGAGATTCAGCTGCTCTGCGTGTTGTCAGTGCTCATCACATTTTGACGTGTGCCCTTCAAGCATTAGATGTGCACCAACACTGGCCCTGACATGAAGGCCCGTGATCTCGGACTCCATATCCTGTTAACACGGATCGGACGGGAACAGATGACATCTCAGTCATAATATTGACTGAAGAAGACTGACAGTCGGGGTAGTCAGTGGTGTCATACATGATCAGAATATCCAGAGGAACCACACAACTGGTTGTGCATGTTTAAACCCCACTTTCTACAATTCCTAAAACTGACGATCACTTATCAGACTTAGCCATTAAATATTAAATGACTGCTGAAATACATTTCACCAGCTGAGTTAATCAGGGGGTCAAGTGTGTAAAACTCTATGCACATGGATTGGTACTAAAAGCGCACTGTAAACTGCAAAAGCAAAAATACTTCTAGCTCTAACCCATAATGCTCGAGCAACGGCTGGACTTTGAGATTTCATAAAATGTACTTATTTTCCTCTTAGTTAGTTACTTAGTTGCAGCCAGAGTAGCCTGTTAGCTTAGCATCCTGGAAGCACATTGGAAAGTTAGCCCGGCTTTGTCCAAACGTAATGGAATCCGTTTATAAGCACCTTTTTAAAACATTTCTTTAACAATTTCACCACTGTCATGCACTGTCATGGTCATTTCCTGAGAACAGAGGACTGAACACGGGACACTGTAGTCTTTCTTTATTCAAAGACTTGCAAGTGGAACTTTCAACCATCAGCATGAAATGCTCTGGCTTAAGGCACGAAACACCTTCCTGTGGATTTTCTTATGCACACAACATGACTTACCTGTAGTTCACTACTGTTGACAGAATTACCTTTTGCTGCTCCAAGCCAAGAATAAGAAAAAGGGGGTTGGTAACACAAGCAGCACAAAAACAACTTTGTTCAGGAATAACTCCTTACCCCTGTCCATATTGGAACCAAGGTTACATGTCCCAAAGAGCGTAAAATTCCTGACAGGCGATGTTAAGAATGTCAGTCACTGAAAGAACATTACATATGCAGTATTTCCCCAGACTGGTTGTCTGGGCTGTTTTCCTCCAGTTTTTCTACAGATCTGAGCTAACATGTTGTCATCATGAGAGAGTGATATCTACCCTTTTTTTTCTATTGTTCATAAAGGACTGACAGTAAAATGTGAAAAGGTCTCTCGTGGGGATGTACCTTCCAAGAATTATCACCTGAATCTGCACACATTTACTGTTTTTGCTCACTCTCATTGCTCTGATAGAAGTATTTTCCAACACATCCTATAACAGAAAACACTAAGTGGGTCGATTTACAGCGGCGGCCGACACTGTTGCAGTGTACCTGCAACATGTGTACTGGACCTTCATCATACGCTTGTAGTTTGGCTATGTTTAGGCAACAAAGATAATAAGTTAGGTTCAGGAAAACATTGTGATTTGAGTAAGAATAACTATATACCTCAGTAACATCAATTACAAATGTACCTACATTAGGCAAACAACCTCTGTTATGTATGTGAGGTACCCTAACTAGGTCAGTAAGTAAAGAGAACTCACTGTTGACTTCTTGTTAGGTTGGCAAGCTGCTGTCTGTCTGTCCGTCTGTCGGAGCAGCTCCTGCTGTCTCCTCTTGGTGTGATGATTGTCTGCAGGTGTGCCAGAGTCAGGGAGGAGCCAGCAGCTGCACCTCATCTTCATAATCAAGACTTCTGCAGACACTCTGCTCAACCCTCTCCACCCTGCCAGTCTGTTGCTGCTACTTCAGTCAATGCAGCCACGTGTAAGCCATTTTATTATTCAGGGTTCTCTTTTTCCTGGTGTTTTTGCCTGCAAGTAACCTTGTTTTTCCATCTCCTCCAGCCCTGAGTTATTCCTTTCTGATGAGGTTAGCATGGAGCTGTTTTTCAGTGAAAAAGCATTTGAAACCCAACCAACCAGCAGATAGGCACAGTAAAGACTAGCTGGTGAACATAATGGAGCATTTCGCATCTAAAGGGACATATATTCCTGTCAAGAGTTGGTAGAGACCAAACACAAGAGCTAAATGAGAGTTAATAATGAATAATTATTTTGCTCTGGATCTAATTTATATACAGAATACGAGCAAGCAGCAACTTGAAAGGTAAGAAAAGACTATGTCAGTGTTTCTGCTGTTTTCACATGGCCAAGAATAGCAGTTTTAACACACAGTTATCTGTGATGGAGTTAAATAACCTTTATTTGCTGTAAGAAGAACTTGCACCTCTTGTTACTGTTACTCTCGCAGACAGCAGGAAGAGCCATCTAAACTTCTTCGCTGTGCACTTAATTGCTGCAGTAGCTTCTTTAAAAGAGCTGATAATGGTCATTTCTCATGTAAAGGTTATGCATTTGTTGTTAATTGGCTGTAAGATTAAACAAATGCGGTAGTCAATCTTTGCCAGTGCCACGTTCTAAGAAGGTAAAGAAGTATTTTACTTATTATTATCGTTATTTACACAATGTAAATAACTGCTTTAAAGGTCCCATATTATACTGTTTTTCATCAACTTCATACAGCTGTCAGAGGTCCAGTAACACTGTATTCGAAATGCATTGCCCCAAACCCATCTGTGGTCCTGAATTTCAGCTGTCTAAAAGTCGCTCAAGTGAGCTGTACTGGGAGCAGGCTGTTTCTGTGTCTGCACCTTTAAATGCTAATGTCAACACCTGCCTTGCCTGCTACACGCCCCTCTCAGGGAGAGGATGCCGCTTACGCTAGCGGCAGCATGCACTTCTGTTTACGGTGGATGTATCGTTATGGCTCGCAGAGATACTGTCGTTCAATCATACCAGTTTGACCCAGAATCGGACCCAGAAGGAGAGGCTCCTGTAGAAGTACAGACTCTGCGGCTGCAGCAGGTCGTTTCAGAATGGTTGGTGTCTGAATAATGTTAGTTTGTTCAATGTGTTGTTACAGTTACTACCATGTAGCTAATGGCTAACAGCTAGCGAAAGCTGTGTTTGTCTCCAACACAGTCTCCAAACTCTTGGACACTGACGAACCGCATCCACACGTTGTCATTAAAAATAAAACGCAACCACAGTCTCTTCTGTTGTTCTGTAGCTGGGACAGAATATAGGCACTGATATTAATTTTTACAACCAACAACAGAGCAATTTGCGTGTCAATCTCCGAGCAACGACATTGCGAAACACTGCTATCTTACTGCTGGACACACCTAACTTCACCTTGGCGATGGACTCCCCCCTTTGGGATATCTTCTATTATGAAAATGACTATGAAAATCTCTCCTTTCGTTATGTAACGAAAGGAGCTGAATCTGAACATCCTGTAGGAGCGGCGTTTTACCAGTGGCTGGGCTGCAGAGACCATGAAGGAATCGTTTGCTTTCCTCATTGTGGGAGTTAGTAGGCTCAGGGAGGACCAGCTTATATATGTAGAGACCAGAGAAAACGTGTTTTTCATAATATGGGACCTTTAACAATGTCTTGCTCTGTCGATATGTCTGAAAAAAGTTCAGAGATCTACTGCGGTCAGTATCATTTTGTCTGGTTAGCAGACAGAGTTTGTTTATTTTGGAAGATGCTCACAAACCTTTTACTTTTCAGGTTTGTTGGCTGGCTTTTGCCGCTCTGACTGTATCATGGAATCTGACACCTGGCTGAGAGATTCAACTTCAGCTGTCAATTGGCACCATGGTAGGTTATAATGTGTTTTCCCTAAGGTTAGCTGCTTGCCAACAGTCAACAAAACAAAATAAACAAAAAAAACATCTTGAGCCAAGCAGCTTAAAAGTCCCTTTATTGTGCAGCGGGAAATTTGCCGGCGTAGGTGCAGGTGAAAACCCACAGTGTTTATCGACTGATATGAGTGATACTGATCTGAAAGTAGTTATTTCCTCTCCACTAGGCTGTCATTTGGCTGGCTGAGCGAATCCAGCCTGAGCCTCAGCCTATTCTTCCAGTGCCAGGCGGCTGGGTGATTAGTGCTGTGGCAGTCTGCGGTCGGCAGCTCAGTGCTGTTGCCTGATAAAGGGTCAGGCTCAGCCTCACACCCAACGCCAGCCTACCCTGCCACTTAGCATCTGTTTCCTGTCGGGCTGCTCGCAGTGAACAACACCAGGTCTCTGTCCCACCTTTCTTCCTCCATAGCCAGGCTCTCCATTAAACAGATCTCCTTTTGCCCCTGTTCTTTTTTCTTTTTTTTTTTTTTGCTGCAATGCATATCTGCACTGGTGTGAGAACATCCGCTGATTAATCTAAGTCAAAATCACAGTCAGAAAGCCAACAATGCGGTCAGCCTGTAGCCAGACTTTCTTCATCGACTGCAGAGGGATAGGAGACCGCACAGAGGGGGGCAAGAGTTAGTTAATTGGATATTATATCGAACAGACGTAGTTTAGAGCTGAGGGAGAAAATAACTTTTGGCGGTAACGGTACAATTGCAGCAGCATGGGAGATAAAATGGATGTGATTCTCCCATCAAAGAGCAGGTTCATTGTGTTGAGAACGGCCTTCTACAAAGGACTGAGATTGGAAAAAGAGATGGGGTTTTTCATCTTTTCACAAGATGATGGACTGCACTGATATACTTTCTAATCAGATCCAGTGGTGTTTTAGAAGCTTTTTAACACCAAATCTCAAAATGAAATCCGCCTTAAAGAGAAATTCAAAGGCAGATGTTGCTGTAAGTCCCAACGCTAACGGTTGCCATGATGACTCACTGTTGCCTGATACCCGTAAGATTGCTGTGTGGGAAATGCTGCGGTGCAAATGCAAGATTAAGGAAATCCGGGGTATCATTGTTTTATCATAGAAAAATTCTACTTCTATGCATTAATATGATTTTAGTTTATGAAAAAGAAAGGGCAAAGGTGAAGCACAGACAAAAGAACAGAGAGGTCATGACTTATTGATTGAGTTGCTTTTAAAAACGATTCCTTTGTGTGAGTTTCATAACACAAAGGGCCCTCGAACTGCACTTTGAAGCTTTGAATTCTTGAACCATCCTAAAGGAAACGTTATTATTTCGAGCAAACTCGTTAGAACATGCATCGGAAGTTCAATGCAGCGTGGCAAAATTAGCAATTATGGCATCCACGGAGAATGTGCGGAAGTCATTGCAGCTCACCTTGAAGGCTCCTGGAGGGTCAGCAGTAGGATGCTTTTAATCTGTTAGTCCTCACATCTTCCGCTCCACAACCTTGCAGACACGGCCTGAATTTCATTATGCACTTCTTACCTTTGACACAACGGTGACAGTCACTGTTAGTTCCCTTAAGAAGTTTTCTTTAGGCATCACTCAAAGCCGGCAGATCCATCAAGTTATGATGGAAAAATATTACTTTCTGTTCTCTGGTGAGATTCAACGCTCAGTCAGATGAATCTCTCCTCAGAATTCATCTCATTGTTTCATTTTCAATCACAAACACGCACGCACGCACACGCAAGCTCTGTTCCATTAGTTTGGCTGACTTTTCAGATTGCATTGCTAAGCATTATCTGAGGCTGCCTCGTGGTTGTTGCTAATTGATGCTGCAGTCAGTTCATTATTTTAGTCCCCCTTGGCTGCTCAGATATCTGATTCATACAAACACCCCGCATTTAATCAGTGCGATCACACAGCCATGGAAGCAAACATAAGAGGCTTTGACGAGGGTCTATGGCCATCGCATCATGCATGTATAGGCTTTCAATACTGTGTAAGGTGTACAAATGGCTACACATGTTATTATTTATCTCTGATGAAACGGAATTCCATAGATTTTGTTTCCTGATTTGCTATTTGCCATTCAAAATGCAGTAGTTTATGAATAATGTCAACCCATGCATGAACTATCCAATTAAAGGCTCAAAGACGGCATGAAATCTGCAGGTCACGTTTCAGATTATGATTAGAGTCATCAAATGTGCATGTTTTGTATAAAAGTATGATGTCTGGATAGTTAATAGTTTGCACACAGGGGTAAATTTAAAGCGGGACCTCAGTTACTAATGCTCATTTTGCTGCTGTGAAAGATTCAAAGAATCCGAGGGTCAGACTGTCCTGACTGTTCCTCATTAGGCTGATAGATCAAGGACGGTTCATTTTTGGATTTCATTGCAGCTGTTCACACATGGTTTGTAGTGCTTGATGATATGCCGACAGTCCTACACCCACCCACCTCAATAATCAGATATTATCCTATTTGAGCTTTTACTAGCCAACATAAAGTAGAGTACCAAGGTGATTATTCAGAATTATGATGGTGGTGATAAATATTGGCCTTGCCCGCTAAAGAGGACCAGCAGACGCCAGAAACAGCAGCTATTACAGAGCTATAAATGAGGGAAATCCCTCAGCGGCAAGGGATGACACCAAAGAATATCCAAAGCAACCATCATTTTGGTTTTGTGCTGTACTCAGAATATCTGTCAGCTATCTAAGGGACATCAAGGATTACTTTCAGTGGCAGACGGACTAAAATTACCACATTGGAACGCATTATTCTCTGCATAACTCCCGCAAATGATGCATTTAAATGTCATGATCAACACGTAATGGACCTTATGCCACTGGCAAAAATTCTCTCAAGCAACAGAGACTGTATGCCTCTGATAAAAAGCAGACAAAAAGAAAGACAATTAGGACGTGGAAAAGAAATTACCAACGTCATTGATGGGCCTGAATAGAGTCCCAGAGGAAGAAGAGGTAAAATGTAACGCTTCGACAAAAGGACATTAACACAGACCCCTTTATTACTTTGGGTATAATGACCCACCCCTCCCCCACCCACACTCCATTCTTGCAACCCATCAAGAAAAATAATTTTCTTTCATTGGTATAGTGGAAAAGTATAGCCTTCAAATACATCAATGCTATATTCCAACATCGTCAGAGGGAGAGAAGTAAGCTCAGATGTTGTTGTTGTTAATTAATCCCTCGACATCCTCGACTCCTTTTCAACCCTTTCAGATCACTTCCCCCGGACAAATTTTGTATTTGACAATATATGCAAAGGAAAAATCTATTTCTTTGTATTGTAATATCGAAATTAAATCATGAATCATTGAATCATAACTATATAACAAAACATAAAATGTGCTTGCAAAAGCTTGAATCAACCAATTTTAATAATATCCTGTCATCCACCCACCATCATCGTCTATGTCTCTAATGTTTAGTGGCACAGAGCTGACATTCACTTGTTTACTGGCTTGAAACAGTATGGCAGGCAGTGTCAGCGTGTCTTTGGGTGTTCGCGACCTTAAACCTTGTTCCATTTCTGATTCTCTGTCTCTGATGGATGCTGCCAGCAAGGTCACTTATGTCCTGCCTGCCTATTTCCAGTTTCACTCACAAATGGAGCTCAGAAGCAAGACACTCTCAAAGTGCTGTTTTATCGGAATTCCAGCACCTGGAGCCGTTCACTTTTCATAAATCCAAATTAGGCTTTGTTATAGAGTGTTTAGTGAGTGCAGATTGATGTGTCGTTACGACTGGTTGCAGCACACAATCTGGTTACTAAATATCATGAACTAGGCCTATACGGTGTATCTGTAGCTAACAGATCTTATAGATGAAACTTAACTTAACCAGACATCTGATCAGTATGATGTTTGATGATGAAGATTTTAAATCGTTATGCCAATACCACCGAACTAAATAACAACACATCACATGGCAGTTATGTCACAACTCACAGTGCCTTTGTTTGCCATAGTATATTTTTTTAGTATAGTTTGAAATGCAGTTTTTTTTTTTTAGAACAGATTTCTGATAAATCTACATTGTATTACTTTTGACTGTATAGCGCCCCAGTACACGTTTCCTATATTGATTTATACGTTACAATGTATTGTTGCTTAAGTAGTTAAGACATTTTTAGGTTTTAATAGTGCAACCAAATTTAGTCCTGGTTTGAATTTAGCTCTTAGCTACTACACTTAGACTAGTAATGGCTTTACAAAAAGCTGATGCAGCCTCTCCTGGACTCCAATCAGTTTTATCCCAAAGGTAAAGACTGAATTTCAATAAGCACCGAAAAAATATTCTTAAAGTGTTACTTTTTCATTTCAGTAAAGCACTGGAATCCAGGTTCAAGTCCATAGTTGGCTTTTGGCTGCTTTTGCCCTTCAGTGCTGAAACAACTGAGAGTTTACTTTTCGCAAACCCACCAACTACCATATTGATAACCTTGAAGGCAAATATTAGGGAGACATGAAGCAATGTTTCTCATTACAGCGCTCACTTCATTGGATGTAATTACCACAGACACTTGAAAAGTTGTGCAGCAATTAAGCCAAGTCACATAACACGAGCTCTATTATCACACAGCATGGAGAGGTATCCATGTTGAGATACAGTGGAAACGATTACACTGCTGTGTCTTTTCTCCACATTGGCCACGTTCAGAATGAGCCGTGCCGGTGAGTAATTGCCGAATAAGTAAGCTTAATGAGCAGAGGTGAGCACTTCAAATGTGAATCATGTCTTCACATGCTAATGATGTGGGAGTTCATTTCAATGATAAAGAGATGTATGTTCTTGAATCATGCTGTAGTTACGAAGGAGGAGATTTAAAATTTGAATAGAAAGCTAAGGCAGGATGGTGTTCAAGCCAATCCAATATTTGAACTAGTTGTATGAATATTTGATCTGAAGAGAGTAGAAGTGACTGCTGTGTAGGCGGAAAGGCTGGCAAGATTATTGTTTCATTTCTTTTAACAGTTTATTCGCTGTCACTGGAATCAAACTGCAAAGATGACACAAAGTTATTGATTGCATGATAAAGCTGATTTCTTATTCAGCTAACAGGGAAATAAAAGAAGCGGCTATATTTCTGAGAATGTCCTGCCTTGAACAAGTTTAGTATTCTGACTTATCTGAGTTTACCTTAAGATACTTTCAAAGCTTGGTCTTTTCTTCTTTTTTTCTTTTGCGATAAGCCAGCTAACATGTTTGGCTGCAGTGTTGTGTCATAATCTTCTCGTACTAACCTTTCTCTCTCTTGCCAAGTCAGCCGAAGCTCAAAATCTCCAATGATAACCTGTAATAGCCTCGACCAAAGTTCTGCGAAGCTGGATGGGTTTCTGCACAATGGCTCGTTGGTAACACTTTGAAATTGTAGTGACAACCACAAAAGGGATTTTTGGGTCCTTAAGGGCATTCTTGTTGTCAATAACTGTTTCGCCACAGGAGTCAGTCCACGTGAACAACACGAGTTAGATTTCAGCATTTGCATTTGTTCAAAAACTTCCCAAATTGACAACCCAGAGGCTGGGCTCATGTTTATTTTAGGCTCGACTCTAATGATAGAGGGAGGATGTAGAGGGAGAGAGCAAGGTAGAGGACTGGAGTGCCCCCATGGTCCCAGACACAGATGGACAAGATGAGAGGGGAACACAAGCACAGCTGAGGCCTTGCAGCGTGGAGTTTTATAAGTCCTGGAATCAGCGATCCTGGCTCTGCTCTGATGACACTGGCTTTACCGCCACTCAGTCATTCACCGCTCTCACCAGGAACCCTGGGGACTCGACTAGCCGAGCTCAGTTGCGTCAAGATTAAAGCCACTTTTCCCCTCTAAGATCAAAAGTTTTCCTGGGCTATGCCAAACGTGTCTCCCTTGGAGTGACGATGGTTCAATTTCACAAGTACAGAAATGACCAAAGCCATTAGGAAACAGGGAAGTGAAAGTCAACTCTAAGCACATCAAAATGATGTGCGTGTACTATTTAAGCTGAGTTTATTTAGTATGCACGCCATCTGTTTGGGCTTAAATGTTTTGGCTGCATTGAACCAAAGTTTGAATGATCACCTTTGACGTTTTACTGTTCCAAATGACCTTAATCATTGGAAGCCTAACATCAGAGCCTTTCATAAAGAGTGTAGTTTGTGGCAGATGGATTGGTTTGACCTATTATAACTGCCGTCCTTTATGGCATCCCTCAAGCCTCATGCATAAAAATCATGTTTGTCGGAACCTTACACAGGGACAATGAATTTAATCCTTTAATGGGAAAAGGAAGAATAAATGTATCCGTTCAGGCATGAACTCTTGTTTGTCCGGCTTAAACTCTGGTTGTTATATGCTGTGTTGGATGAGTGTATCCACAAAATGTCGTGAATGGAAAATGTATAAATTGTCAAAAGTTATCTGTCTGGCTTCACACTTCCTCTAAGATGAGGCACAAAGCATACTTTACCTGAACTCTGCGGTGCACAGAGAGACCAGTAATCTTCCACCGGGGCTTCAGCAGAGAGGAAGAGAAAGCACACAATAGCATCATCCACTTCTGATCCATTTTGTGAAGGGAGAAAAATGAGAAGAGAAAATGAACACATTGCCTCAACCTCTGCCCCAACAATTGCAGCGAATGGAAAAAGAAGAAACATCCCAACAACAGTGAAAGTCCACTGCTGTGGCTTTGTGTGAGCTTTTGTGCGTGTAGTGTTAATGGAAGGTGAACTAGGTAGTAGACTATTTAGGAAGAAAATTTCACGTGATCCACATGAAACCCCCAAAACAATTAGTTATGATTGTATGTAATCCACATGTGGAAATGCAAATATTCAATTCATGTGTGACATTTATGTATGGGGCAAAAACACAAACTAATGGGAGAATTGTTATGATGCCAGGATTGTTTGGCATTATTGGAACATGCAGGTTTTAGATCCGGGACAGTCCAGCAAATGAAGAGAATAATCAGGACGGAAAGGGGTGCATAGAGTATTTCACAACACTAATCCTCTCAGCCTTCACCTCATCCTCTTCCTCTCCTGTCATAGCGGGAACTTTCAGGTAGGCAACGCAGAACAAAGTAACTCCACAGGCCAGAGCTGGTTTCCAAGGTAACAGCGAACGGGCCCCCTTTGGATCGAATGCCTAATTTCCACGCCTGTACCCATACCATGACTGCTGAGGCTACAGAATGTATATTTGAACATACTTTAGGACTGCTTGTCCAAAGTGATCGCCGGTGGCAGAGGTGGCCACAACGTGGAGGCTGAAATACCAGAACAACAGAGCAACACCTCATTAGTGGTATCACGCTGATACGGCCGCTGAGTTTTTCTTTCTTTGCCTCGGTCATCACCGCCATCTCGCTGTGTGTTATGTCACCCTGTTCTTGTTCTTTTCTCTTTCTCACCACAGTCCTCAGTGTAGCTGTTTTGTTTTTCTTGTGCCCCTCACCTCCTCCTGTTGTCTCTTTCTCCCCGTATCACATTGTGATCTCTGATGCAAAGTGTCCTCAGGTGGCTCTTTTTGTCCGTGTCAGACTGTCAGTTTATGAAGCCCTCACAATCCCTGTGTATATAATTATCACACTCTCCTGGAGAATGATGAGTTATCTCACACCAGCTGTTTTCACTTTCAGCGGTTGCCAAACTTAAGGTGGAGGTCTGATCGATTCAATTGGCCTCTTGAACTTATTTACACCAGACAATTTGAGTACTCCTGTTTCTTAACGCCCCTGCAAACTAAAAGCAACAAGATTTCAAGAGAGTTATATATGGTTGTTGATGTTGTTGTTGGTTGTGTGAGATATTATTTAATTTTATCAATATTTTACTATCCTCAAGATATACCATTTTCATCCAAAAATGCAAAGCATTAAGTTCCAGCTTCTCAAATGTGATGATTGCCAGTGTTCAATTGAAAATGTTCAAATCATTTTATTGAAGTAGTGTGAAGGTTTCAATTTAAATTCAATAGACAATAATAGCCCCATCTCAACCAACTACAACTGTAAAATGCTCTTTAAAGATTAATGTATGAGGAATAATGATCTGATGATATAGTACATTATGGTCTAAGAGTCACAGGGGCCGTTTTCCACATCGATTTGTTTTATTTTATCCAAAATTTTACCTAAGGGTACTTTTAAATTTACAGTGCAGGACCTTTACTTGCAGTAGTATTTTTACTGTGTGGTATAAGTGCTTTAGCAAAGGGTCATCCTCCATCACTGGCAACAAGAAGTGGGTTGAAAAAAATACATTTTCTCTGAGTTTTCATTTTTTAGAGTTCAGCCAAACTTTCTGGCATTTCAGGCCATTTTAATTTTGAACTCTGTGGAGTGTTATTGTTTAACTCACATTGACTCACTGTCCTCCCATGGTCCTTCGACAAATAGTCTAATGGCTTCGCAGACGTTGTAATTTGTGTGCATCGTAATGACTGTTGCCCCAGGCTATTTGCACAGTTTCCCAGGACGCCATGTGAAGGTCAGCGCGGCATCACAGCAGACATTAAAGACGGACTTAATTGCTCGGACAATTGACAGTTGACACACACATGCACGCATGCTTGCACGCCCAAAGCTAATCTAAGAAAGCTGCACGCTTGCCCACATGCATATTCAGGCATATAGGACATGGGATGTCTGACATGATGATTGTATCTACCATACATTGCTCCCATTTCATCACACTGACAGGGAGCACATCAGCGGGTTGCTTTTATATTTTTGTCAGGCAAATAAAAAGGTTTTCCTCCCTCATAACGCATTAAAAAAGTAATTTTCATTTCTTGACATGTTGGTAACAAGCTTTTAACGGTGTGAAGCATATTTGTTGTCTTGTTGTCTGTTAGCAGCATTGTTGAGGTGCTGCAAATTGTCTTTTATCTCCATGAATGAGTCAGTCAAAGTGATGTTACAGTCTGATAGATCACTCTACCCTACATCTTTCTGTTTAAACAGATGCATCTGAGGTCGTCGAAAATGCACAAGTGTGATAAATGTGCACTTCAGAACAAGGCTGCTACAACTCTGTAATGCTCTTTAATCTTAGTGTACTCTGATGTTTGGAAGGCACTTCCTGACATCTTTCTGACATTTCTCTGTCATGATCGACACCACAAACAACCAGGCCACAGGACCCTTAATCAAGCAGCACATCTTCGACTTTGATATGGAAGAGCTCGGCTCAAAACTATTCTCATAATATATTTTTAATAAATAGTCAAGGAGACGAATTTAGGTTAGGAGCATAAAGATGAAATTAAGAACACAGAGGACAGAGTCACACGTGGACAATTAGCACAGTGATAATGTTGAACTTTTTCTAGTTTAATTAACTGTGATCTAATCTTCATATTCTGCATGCACTCCATGTCCTCTGGATGAGAAACGACGCACCCTCATCAATACCAATGCTGAAACATTGTATTTATCTTTCTCAACATTCCAGAATTTGTTCACTATATAGCAAACACATTTAGCAATAATATCACGTTATTTGTAGAACATAAACCGGGAGAAAATTTGCGAGCAAGAGCTAATTGCCAAAAAAATTAAGGCAACATTGTGACTCCTTTTTACATTAGGTTGTAAAAAGGAATGTTGGGCGTATTGCAACACAATACGGATCCCTTCTCGTAGTCTGACACATTCTGTGAGCAGGTTTTGCTCGGCCTGTAGACGCAAACAGCAGCTTGCTGTTATTGGTCTTGATGAATCCCACAATCATCTGGCCTCGTGATAAACAGCTTTTTAAGCACTGTGAGATTAGAATTTTTCGCGGCTCCCATCAATTATTATTTGAATCTGGTTGTACATGAAAGTCATAGAGTGTGACAAAAAGACTTTTCTGAACACCTTGTGAGATCTATCACACCTTTTAGAATTATTCTCTCTGAGTCTTTAAGTTTAATTGTCCCACATTTAATGGCTGCAATGCAATACATCACCAACACGGAACACTGTTTCACAGAAATAGAACTTAGGAGCACATCATGAGGCTCAGGAATGCCTCTAGACTCTCACACTGAATAGTTCCAAGAATAAAAGAAGCACAGCATGTACTACATGTGCAACAGTCGAAGTCAGAAGAATGAACAACCTTACTGCAGGCGTGTAAAAAAAGGCTCTGTGATGTTCTAACTGTAGCTCTGAGTCAACACGTGATTTATAGCCTGAGCCTATTCTGACTTCATTACTTCCTTTCAATCTTTCATGAACAGGATAGATAGATAGATAGATATCATTTTTTTCTTTTTTGCAATGATTCTCTTTTCATGAAAGATTGAAAAGGAAGTAATAAAGTCAGAATAGGGTTAGCCTTCAGTTCTTTCAAAATCTCCCTGAGGAATTAAACACTATAGACAGTTAAGACTCATAATCAATAAGTTTCACAAAACAAATGGAAAATTTAGTCATGGCCTTTTGCAAACTTCGCAATCTGTTAGCATGCAAATGAGATTTCTTTTCTCAAAATACAGAAAGGTTGTCACTCAGTACAACTAAAATGCACTGGTGAAGGAAACATGCATAACATTGGGTGCCCCTCGCTTGCATTGTAGTTGAGAGTGAATCCTCTGCCTGGAATGGTTTCAAAGGAAAGCACAGCGCAGCATTGTAAAGACTGTGAAATGTGAATGTAACACTCAGGCACTCAAATGATGACCAGAAACCCAGAACAGCTTGCTCTCTTCTAATGTGCACTCTTCTTTCACTCGAGATTCAATAACCAATGGCAGGTAATGGCTGTTTTTACATTTAAAAAGCAGTGTTTGTGTCTGTGTGACCATGTAGAATAAAACGTTAAACGTTAACGGGAAGGTTTGTATATAATATGGGGTGCTGATCAGACATGGCTGAGTACCAGGTGCTTTTACTTATACAGGGATTGTAATTGCGATGGGTGGTGGAGACAGGGTAGAGAGTACAGCAATCTAAGCAGGTGAATTGGCAGCTTTGCCATGGCTGTGCTGAGCAGACTGCTAAATAAGGTTTTTCTGTTGTCCGGAAAAAAGCTGTGACCATGGCAAGGGAAGAGAGGGTGAGGTGGGGAGAGAGGCGGGACAAGGGATACCGAGGAGGAGTAAAAGCAACAGAGAGAATGAGGGAGAAAGATGGAGAGACAGGGTGAGGAGGGAGAGAGACCCAGGGAAGATGGACAGCAAGCATGGCAGAGTGAGGACAATGGAGGGTAAGGAGGGAGACAGTGTGAGACGAGCACCTTAGAAAATCAAGCAGCCAGTCTATTCCCAGGGGAGGCAACAAGGCTGGCTGAGGCTGACTGATCCAGTGCTGTGCTGAACTGTGTGAATGGGGCCAATAACAGGCTGAGTAATGGGATTGTGCCACTGCAGATTGTGTGTGAACAGGTTGGGTCCTTGGGTGTTCCCACACGTCAGGTTAGCACTGGCCTGAATAGGACTGGACTGAACAAGAGCCAGGCCTGCCTGTTGTGCTCACCATCTAAAGGCTCGCCATTTTAGTTTTAAAGGATAAGGCTGGGGGATATTCTATATATTTTTTTTTATTTTTATTTTTTTTTTTTTACAAATTCCATAAAAAGACTAAAGCCAACAATGAACAGATCCTCCTATCAAGTATCAGCTGCGAAGCCAAACGCCTGATTCGGCTTATTGCTCGGTGTCACAGAGCTCCAGTCTTGCCAAAAAAAAAGAAAAAAAACATTGTTGCACTGGGTGACATGTGATAAACATGGGCACTGCAATTTGTTTCAAGTAAATTGCACACAACCATTCTGGGGCGTAAGTAATCACATAAAGTGAAGACCGTTTCATCTGAAGTGTGTGGGTGGTGTCTGTATCTGCGGAGACCCTGCCCTCTGCCTCTATTTTCTTATTTTCTAAGTATTTTGCTTTGTTCAGGACGTTTCTGTGTGCCAACTTTTGGGCAGTGGCGTGCAGTCCCAAGCCAAGAACAATGCCAAGGATGTAAGGAGGAGACTCTATAAAAACATATCAACTCAGTTACATCCCCATGTCCGGCTGAGCTACAGACACACACATACAGGCAGGGCACAGAGGTGATGAGCAGAGAGGGTGAAGCGTACACTTAGGATAAATTCATACAAAATCTGACAGGTTGTGTGGATGTGCTTATTTGACTTACACATCGTTATTGAAACAATTAGAAAATAATATGTAATGACAACCACTGCTCTCTCTCTCATTGAGCCAGGCAGGAAGGGCTAAGTTTGAATGGTGGTTTTGCAACAGATCCTGATCCTATTTTTTTTTTTTCACCTTTTCAGCCTTACCTACTCTACGATTATCATATATATTGTATGAATTCGAAATGCTTAATGAGATAGTGATTTCCCTCACTTGCCATTATTACAGTGTATTTCATGTATCATTAGACACAACTATATATTTATTATATTTAATAATGTAATAATTCTCCACTGGGACTGATATGTCCGCTCTGTCCTGTCCTTGTATTAGACTGCTCTGTGATATGGTCCGTTAATATTTCAAAACGTTTTTTTTTTTTTTTTTTTTTTTTGTAGATAGAAATGTTTTTTGTGTATGTTAGGACATTGGTGTCATAACTATCGACACAATGCGCTGCTCGCCAGTTACCCTAACCTCCACTTTGCATCAACAAGGAGAACAGTAGCCTAATCCACTGAGGGCAACTCACACTGGACATTAGGGTTAAAGTCATTATGTAAAACAAAATGTGAATTTGGAATTTGAACAAATTATTTCACATCTTTTTTTTTTTTTTTTCACAAGGTGATTAAAGGACCAGTGTGTAGGATTTAGCAGATTGCAACCAAGTGAGTACCCCTCACCTTGCCTTTCTCTTCCAAGAGTGAGAAAACACACAAAAACATAAAAGGGCCCTCTCTGGAGCCAGTGTTTGGTTTGTCCATTCTGGGCTACTGTAGGAAAATGGCGGTGCAACCTGGACTTACTCCCTGGCTGTGTCCGAAATTCCATACTAACATGCTATTGAGTATGCTAAAACAGTATGTGAGATTTTTTAGTATGTCCCAAACCTTAGTATGAACCTAATAGTACGTGAGGTGCATACTATTTACGGTAAATATTACAGTATGCAAGCACTGGACACTATGCCGGCATAAATATCCCACAAAGCAATGCAGCGGTGACGACAACAACAACACAACAGACAATGGCGGACAGCCACAAATGCAGCTCTGCAACAACGCTCTGATACAACGCTTCAATTTAAGTTTCTAACGGTAGCCGTTTAATTAACATTAGCTCCTTAGTTAACTCAGTTAACATTACAACCACAACAGTGCGTCATCATAAGTGAAACCTTATACTTAAGTAAAAGCCACATAAAACATGTTTTACACAAGTATTATTGCAGATTGCCAGTAGAGGTAAGGTTGACATGGGTCACCACGGTTACGCATCTCCAATCCAACCGGCAACAGGCTCTCGGGAATTGCGTCACTTCCGCGCTAAGCAGTGTGTCTGAAAAGTTGCATACTGCTGTTATTCACTCAAAAGTATGTTGAACGATAGTACACATATTGAGTATGTAGTGTATAGTATGGATTTTCGGACGCAACCCCTCTGTAGATATTAAAGGCTCACTCTAAGGTAACGTAAACACCTCTTCTTACGATTCTCAGTTTGAGGTCATTATACACTAATGAAATCAGATATTATGATTGTAACCTTCCTTTTCGATCAATATACCACCATGAATCCTACACAGTAGACCTTTTAAGATATTAAAATCTCAGGTCTAATCAGTCTGTGTATGTCAGCCTGTCTCAAAGGATAAGATCATCTTCTGAAGTAAGTCATTGGGCTCCATATTGATGTGTGGTTTAGTTACTGTTGTTCACACAGTGTCAGTCTGGATTAGAGCCACCACTTCTCAACACCCCCCACCCGCGCTTTGAAGCCCTCTTGCTCCACATCCTGCTGGTGGTTTAGCACACATTTAGCAAGTCCCATTTCATTAGTCTCACTATGTCCCTCACCTTGTGGCACAGCTCAAGCTGCTGCTGCCCCGCCATTTACATTTCCTCGTCGCCTCTTTGATGTTTGTCCATCAAATCAGCCGCTCCTGAATGTTTGTTGGCATGTGGGCGAATGTATGAGTGTGTGTCAGAGTGCAGGAGTAAGTCCTGATTGTAGCAATGTGATTCAGCTGCACACACCGCTATGATCAGGGAATTCATTTAGTAGTTGAACGCGTTGCTAATGCTTGGCTCAAAGCGAAGATGAAGAAGGTGGCGTACAAGCAGCCTCGCAGGATGAGTGCGTGGCCAAATGTATAGCTGTGTGCCATTTCCACACCAACACAAAATGCATTTACTGGTCCAGATGATGAGTCAGACAAAATGAGGATTTCTTTGGAGAAATTTTAACAGCATTGATTTAGGATTATTCAAATGAACATCCCACTTGCTGCAAATGTTGAAGGGGGAATAGAATTAATTGGCGAGCCCTCAAATCCACGATTACTGCTTGGATTTTGCCCCATACTAGTGTGACAATGCTGCTACAAAGAAGAAGTCCCTGGCTCTTCCTGCTGGTAACTGAGATCGCTCTTTAACACTCTCAAATACCTCAATTTTCCACCACATTTAAGGCCCCTAACGTCCCATTACTTTGGATTAACTAGTCACAAGTGCCACCTCTGACAGGGCTACAGAAGATGGCCTAAGGGTTTTTCACAGCCTGTGGCACTGTTCTATCTTGCCCTGCCAAGGTGCTGAGGGAGGGAGAGGAGTGAGTGAACATGAGAGTTTAACTGGCTGTAACTACCTCCAGCTTGATAACATCTAGACCTTGGGATTCTTGTGTGTGTGTGTTGCTTCTTGAATGTGTTTTTATTCAGTTTGATTTCATTTGGCTCCTATTTGCACTTAATGACAGTGTCATTAGAACAGTTGAAAGGTTGCTCTCTCCATGCGTAACGTTCCACTCTGCCAAAGTGTTGTTTGTTGGGAGAGATTTAAGTGAGATTATGTTGAATAAAGTAGAAAGTGTGGACGCACAGTGAGTCAAAGTCACTGCTCGACTTAAAAGGTGTAAATCATTATAAAGTACCCATGAATTGGCACCTTCCTGAAAAACTGTTTCTCAGGCAGAGAGTCCAGTTAGCCGGTGAACATGGTGGAGCAAAGATATTTCCCCTCAGGAGGTGGTGGAGACCAAAACATTTTGGACTTTCATTACTCAGGTAGCCAGAGGCATGACTCCAAATAAATCCTGATGATGGTCTACATCTGCTGAATGTGTAAGTAAGCAAATGTTTTCTAAAAAATATCCTTCAAAAAACCCCCACATAAAAGTCCAAAATGATGCTCATTTTCACCTCTTTCTGCATCAGCTCTGCCAGTGTTTTGCCAAACAAGACCGTGTTGAGACTCTGGCTGAGGGCGGTGGACATCACAACTTCATGGTAGTCCTGATGGCTCTTCTGAAGGCACAGTTTCTGAATATGAGCGATGGCATTTCTCTGTGGATTGAGCATTTTCATATTTTCACACTTATTAAATAGCACCTACCTGCTTTATAATCAAAAAAGGCATAGACATCTTACTTTTCTAGAATATAGGAACTTTATGGGAATACTGTCAAAGTTTTCCTTACAGCTTGTTTCGCTGTTTCTATGTGGCCAAAATCATCGATCACATTGCTTTAAAGGGGCTCTCCCCTGATTTCACACATCAATTCAGTTTACTGGATAGAGGGGGCTCTACAGAGCCTGTGAAAATGGCTAATAGTGTCATCTGTGGCAGAGGAGTTTTATTAAGTCCGAGAAAATATACTCCAAGAGGCACCATTTGAGAAGTTTCAGCCTGTGCCCGCGGAGAATACACATTTATATAAAGAAAATTATGTTTTACCAAACAAACACTGTAAGTTGCTGGAGCACTGTTGAAATGGATGCATGCATGAGTAAACTGACAAATATTATGCGACAGAAATTGGACATGATTCACACTGGTGGACTGCTACAGGATGTGTGACTCCTGCAGCCGGAGTTGGTGGTAATTAGGCCGGTAGGTGGATACATTTCATTATTCCTCGAGAAAGACGTGGCTAAGCCCTATGTTCCCATGTAATCCCTTCACTGCACGGACCATTATGACTCAGCCCCGATCCACTAAACTGAAAAAAAACAAAAAGGCCTCACTTTTTCTCCAGCAACAGCGGGCCTGACAAGCCAGGTGCCCCAGGCTTACTGACACTGGCCCCGTCTCTGGTGACTGAAGTCGCCTCAGCACAGAGCTGAAGCTTCCTCCTCTCAGGTTGAATAGGGCTGGAGGGAGTGCAGTTTAGTTCCCCTTGTTTAAAGATAAGATAAGGCTAACGACTGTAATAGCTCCTCAGAGAAATAGATACTCAGGATAATAGAGATCCACTGTTCCTATCAGTCCAGGTATATTGGACAGAGCAGAGGTTTTTCAGCTGGGGGGAAAAAAAGCACTGATGAGCTCTGCTTTGCATTATTCACACAAAATGACCGCAGTTACTCAGTAATTATCCAACATGGCAAGGAATTATCATCCCCTCACTGTCTGATTTTTTTGTTTTTCACCATCATTCATCAGTCTCTGCTCTCTTGCTATTTTGTGGAAAGTGAAAATGAAATGCACAAAACAAATCCTGGACAGATGATGAAATGTAAGAGTGGTTTCAAAGGTGTGTGTGTATATGTGTTTCTTTCTAGTCTTTTTTCAATCCCAAATGTAGTGGGGGTTTTTTCTCCTCATGAATCTTTCATGGAGAACAAGGTTCATTCTGCAAAGTCAACCTATTCTCAACAGTTCTGTGCAGACACTCTCAGGGACACAAGTAAAAACCCAAGACAATAGAATATGCCGCTTAATGTCAAAGAGGCTCAAAGGGCCATTGTGGGCAACATGCCCTTGGGAGGGATGTTACTTTATGAATTGAAATTTGAAGCATTTTTTCTTAAGGTGACTTATGACTGAAGAAACTCTGATTATCAGCCTTCAACCATTCTTAACGGTTTGGAGGCACCGCAGATGAGGCCTTTGTGGTTTTTGACTGTTGATTAAAATGATTCCTCTTCATAGCATCAAAAAACATAATTAGAGATCATCACCAAGCAGGTTATGCGGTTCTCCATCCAAGGCAATGTCCAGTCACAATAATGTTTTCCATATAGTTATATTGAACGCGGCAAAGAGAGATTGAACCGTATGGAGAAATTATTCAGTTGCAAACAAAACAGATAAATCAGCCATAATCCCAGCTTGATTTCATCATGGTCACATCTCTGAACAGCTGTATGTCATCACAGGTTTGAGAATCATAGGGAAATAAGAGCACAGCAGTATTTTTTTTTTTAATCTTGTCTCCTGGCTTTTTATATCAGGTCCTGTCCTTGTCTGTGTTTTGTTTCAAACGACTTTTTTTGTTAAATGTTAGCTGTGGGCAGGAGCGATTATCCCTTCTGCCCACACCTTTTACTTTGTGTAGTCAGGGCCTGTGCGGCACCCTGAAGCTTTAGTATGCCACCAGCCAATTAAAATTTGGGCACTGAGATAATTTGTTCTGCGTTTTTACCACAAAAGATCATTGTTGCATGCTGACTTTGACCTTAGGAAGGGCAAATTATTAAGAAAAGGTGGTATTCTTTTGCATTTGTTTGATGTCAAAGCTGAAGTCTTGCATACTTTAACAAGTGATGGGTTTTAATTTTATTCAGGTGGGGATACAAAAAGGTGCAATTAAAGTCTGTCTGTCTGTCCCTCATCTCGCCATCATCTCTGGAGAACGCAGTTAACCTTTGGACACTCTAAAAAGATGGAGGAAGGGTTTAAGATCTTCCTGGAATCAACTGGTAAATCTGTCCTTCTGATTCTCATGTGTGGATCTTTGTTTTTTGTTCACTTTGAGCAGCCTTTCGTTGTGTCGCAGCAGAAGCAACAAGTGGCATCCTGAGAAGTACCTCGTGTGCCATTCTTCATGAATGGTTTTGTGCATCCACCCATCCGTCATGATCTCATGCTCACGCTGTGAGATTTGCGCGTTCTCCGCTGTCCCATCTGCCCAAATGGCCAAGTGAAAAGAGCAGAAGTGGTGCCTCTGTGCCCTGTTGGGTAAACACTCAGAGCAGAGCACATTAACCTTCACTTGCTTTTTTAAATATTTTATTCAATTTTTGCATAATAAAAAAGGTTGGGCTCCAGGTCTTACTGGTAATGACACTCACATGAGAGTGCTGCTCATGTGTTGCATGTTGCATGTTGAGTGTGTGTGTGTGTGTGTGTGTGTGTGTGTGTGTGTGTGTGTGTGTGTGTGTGTGTGTGTGTGTGTGTGTGTGTGTGTGTGTGTGTGTGTGTGTGTGTGTGTGTGTGTGCGCGCGCGTGTGCGCGCGCGCGCGCTAAAAACAACAACAAATTTGGGTTACTGTGCTCCTGATGTGCATATTCAGATAGTCAGTCTGCCCGTGTGCAGTGAATGTCAGAGCTCTCAGTTTCTCTCTGTCTGGCATTTTGCATCTGCAATTAAAGTCCTGACAGACAGTGTCACTATAAAATGTCACAAATCCTTCCCACAGCAATGACAAACAAATTCTACAGATGAATCGTAACAAAACTCAGTAGGGCACCCGGCTCCTCCTGAAGAAGTAACTTAGATTTCACTCGCACACAAAAGGTTAACCCGGGTCAGGCATACTTCTGTTTGGTTCCTTTACTTTCTTCTTCCTTTCAAATGTTCTTTGGCACTGTGCAGCACTGCACCATCAGGGACACTGCAATACAGGCTGGGACTGGCAAACAAGAGCATGAACTCAGGGATGAGCACAATTTCAAGACGAGTGGGCAGCAACATAAAGGCCAAGGTATGAAAGTGTACTCCGTGACTTGTAATTATGTGTTGCTGTATCTTTTCTCCTCCAAATCAATAATCCAGACACCTCCCTGGGGCTTTCATTTCAGATATTTTCTCCTTTGTTTTGCTTCTTTTATGGTGAGCAACAGTGGTGAAGGAATTCACTTAACTAATCACTGTATTTATATGAGTAATCTCACAAATACCACACTTTAAAACCACTGTATTCAGGTACAAATAAGAGTATGTGAATGGAATTTGGAAAACGCACTTACGTAAATAATTACTTTTGTAGTTGCTGACATTCAAAATACATTGAGGGCATTTAGCAGAAGCTTTTGTCCCAAGCATCTTACAGTAATTCATACATACACTGGTGGCGGTGGCTGCCATGCAAGGCGCCAACCAGCACATCAGTAGCAGTTTGGGGTTACCTTGCCCAATACAAGGACACTTTGAAATGCAGACCAAGGGAACTGAATCAGTGACCTTCTGGTAACAAGACGCTGGCTCTACCCCTGAGCCTCAGCTGCCCCTTAGAGTTAGGGTGGAGCTCATTTAGGACCTCACCTACTTATTTTCATTATGAGCTTATCAGCTGGTTATTCTCTCTATGAATTGATTGGTAGCCTGGTTTGTTATAGTTTGTTATAGCGATGTCTATCAAACAGGCATCTGATGATGTCTTTGTCGCCACGTGTATGTAACTTAGTTATGTTTAGTCTCAAAGCTGCCAGCAATGTAACCGAGTGTCTTGGCATACATCGCAGCATTACCTACATGTTTACTTCAGGATACAAGTTTTAAAACTGTAGGAGGCACCAAATCACACAAAGAGAACAAAAGAAAAAGACTCAAGTAAGTACTGGTACTTCAAATCTGCACTTAAGTACAGTACGTGAATAAATGTGTCCACAGTCAATCAAAACCACGGCTGAGTAGACTGGCAGGCTCTGTTGACGACTTAGATCTTGAAATAGTGGCACTGCATACTCAATCAATCTTTTCACTTCCTTCTGTTGTCCAACACCGAATAATCATACCCTACTTGCTGTGTAACATTGATTTCCTGTGTGATAATGAATACACACTGCTCTGGAGTGATAAAATGTTCTTCACCACTCGGTCACAGATGATGACGACAGATACCTCCCATTTGTTGCTCATTGTGAAATTGTACTTTTTGTGTAACAGAGTACTCACTGAAGCTCCCTTTGACTTTCTTTTTTTGGGGCGGGGAGCGGGGGGCAGAGCAGACCTCCGCTCTGTAACCATCTCTTACCACAAATAGAGACAAATACCACACTACTCTTCAACTTCAACTGAATGACAAAAAATCTGTAGTAGTCCTATAATTAATTCAGCCTCAGCTCCTTTCACACACACTCTGCGCCCTGCAGCTGTTTCTCCAAAACTATGCCCCCTTTTTTCAAAACTTGAATCTTGTTTTCTTCCACCTATTTACACTCGCTTTCAGTCGCTGCATTATTCGTAGGTATTCTATCGTTGCTCATTTTCACAAATAATTGTCACTTGTAATTTAGTTATTAAAATTCCGCCCAGTCTGCCCAATACTGTTCCTTCTTCTCCAAAGATAATCCTCAGTCGTCTGGTCGTCAGTAGCAACTGGGGCCGCCTGAGTCTTAGTGGGCACCTCAGGTACCATCCAAAACGTACTGTAGTGTCATTCTGAGTGACACCATGATTAGAGTCTGGTCCCACCACAGCCGCTGACAAGCTTGGTTGTATCTCTTATGTGTAATGACTATCCTGTTTCGGAGCACCAGCTAATTGCTTTTCACAAATGTGGAGCAACGGCTCTTATTGCTTTATCGTGAGAATGCTCTCTTATAATGCACAGGACATTCATCAGACTCAGCCTGGGCCTGGGTGCACAGACATTTGTCCCATGAATGCTGATAAAAGGCTCCAACTGAGAAAGGCTTGGATTGATTGTATATGCACGACCCGTAATGGTGAATTTACTGGGCCCACAGGGGAGTGCTGCTCCCTGTCTGTGTAATGCTTTGATCATTGCAAGACACCAGCAGCACTGGGCTTGTTCCCTACCTTTCACTCATCCTATTCCACAGCAATATATTAGCATATTGTGCTATAAAAGAGCTGTCGCCGGTAATCTCATGGCTTTTGGTTAACAATGTCTTTAAACAAGTTTGTTTTTCTTTGGTTGTGTGGAGATGCTGAGTGTTGGATGAAAGATTTGTCAGCTGCCGTTGTTGCTCTTAATGCTGTAGCAGCTTACTGTCGTCAGGGCATTGTCGTGATATAGCGCAACATACAGGAGCTCAGTGAACAATAAAGACCTTGTGATATTTGGCATAACTTTCATTGCATTTCATGCAACTTCTTGCAGCTAACTAAAGCTAGGCTGTAATTTCCATGTGAAAGGTTGGGGTGCACATACCCATAAGCACAAACTTGCCATTCATGACAGGAGAACAATCACTGCCAGGATAATGATTCTCAATAATTCACATACTTCATGTAAGGAAAAAATTCCATCTTCATGTTATTCAAAACTCATAAATATGTGAATTTCGCCAGCGTGAAATATTCCTCTGACTGCATCGCCTTAAGCAATGTCAAGTATGATAGGCTTTGTTTGAGTGTGGAGGTGGTAGGTCAGCAGGCAATGACCAGGCATCTATTTATTATTTTATATTATTGTGTTTATATCAGGTCTGATCTTGTTTGTCTGTTTGAGACATTTGTGAGTTCTGGAAATGTTTTAAGCTGTGCCCACATCGTGGGTGCAGCAAGCATCAGTTAAGAGTTGTTGAATTGTATTACTAATGAGTCCCACTGCAACAGAATGTCCAGATGTCAACAACATAGCCATGAGATGTGGTCTGCACCACTTGAAGGATATTGACCTAATGTCGTTTTCATACATGTGCTTTAAAAAGCTGGCCTCTGATTACATGCTAGATTTCACTGGATTTCATCACATCCTCTCAACTTATGCCTTTGTGCACGTGTCAAATATTTCACAATGTCTCTCATCTCTGTTGTTCAGCCAGAATAATTTGACGCTTGGATGGCCAAACGTTGTTTGTAAGTCAATGTTTCAAGTGCTTTAAGTGAGAGAGTCAATTTCAAATTGGACGTAGTCTGGGTTTAATCAAATGCCTTAGTTCAGTGATGACACTGTCCCTGCTGTGAGCCCATCGTGCTCGCACAGAGGAGGCCACCAAAAATATTCATTGCCACATAGCTCGCTGCGTTTGCACTTGAGGACATTGCTGAATCATGCAATTATAGTTTGGATGAGGAATGTCGATAGCTGCCTCATACTTGGGCAGAGATGGCTAAGGTCACACCTGTAATCATGTGGGAGCAGCACAGTCCATTGACACAATGATGAGACTCCACAGACAGTCGGGCAGAATTGAGATAGGGGCTGATTGCTCCTTATTGGAAGATAGAGTTGCGCTGTCATGAATGGTGCTGTCACACCGATGGAGATACGCACCGGTACTCACATGTTTGCTCAGGTCAGGGCCTGACACCCTGCCAGCAGGGCTTGTCTTGATGGATCGAATGTATAAGGGCCGCCGTGAACACTCAACAGTTGGAGGCAGGACATCGACTGAGCAGTGACTTCAGTGGAGTTGTGACTAATAAAAATGCAACTAATAAAGAATGTTAAGGGTCCACCTTTGATACTATTTATAAAGGGTTTGTAAGATGTAATCTATGGCTTTATTATTGGTTAATCAATATTTAGTAAAACTTTAAAGATTAGTTGTAAACTATTAATAAAAGCAGCACTTACATTGCCAGATTTGGAAAAATCCTTTGGACTGAACAGGCTCACAAAGATCTGGAACAAAATCCATCCAGTAGCAACTTTTTTAGGATTTCTCACTGAACATAACTTTTTTCTTTCTTTCTTTTGTTTTTGAAAGAATAGGATTTTCTCAGCTTGGCAATCCATAATTTGTTCATATTAATGGACTATGACAGATCTATAAAGCATCAGTATAAATAACTTATTGACCATTAGTTAGAACTTAAACTGTTTGAAAAATTGAAGCTGTATGTTAGGGGAAATGTCTGTGTTGAAACATTATGGGGCTTCATTATACCATTATAAAGCTGTAAAGTTTTGGACACACCAGCACTGAAGACATATATATTATTTTTCATTTTCTGACAGTGTTGACCTTTGAGGAAACTGGGAGTTCAAAATGGGGAAACCCTATCATAGCTCGTCAGCTGTGATTATTGTGCTTACCTGACTGCTCCACAAAAAATAAATAAATAAATAATGATAAAATATTCTAATGAAATGAGACAAATGGTACAAACACATCTTTTTAGTAAACTGTGTTAGTGGTTCCATTAGCCATTAACTCACAGCTAACTGAAAGTTGGCAAGCAATCAATGAGCTTGTTAGCTTGATATTGAATAAAAATATGTGCCATTCCAAAACTAATTGTCAGAGGAGAAGCGAAGGTAGAGTAGATGAATGAGTCCTCAAACCAGGAAACAAGTTATATTAGGACTTACGGTTCCCTCATCTAAAGGTCAACGGGTTTTTAAATGGGTTTTTAGTTAATCGCCTGAAAAAGGTCTGAAGACAGGCTTATGAGATTTACTGATGTTAGGTTGACCAACATAAAATTTGTCAGTAAATACCTCATGTTTGAATTAGAAAGCTTTTATTTGTCTTAAAAAAGGTGACTGCTAATATTTAGCTAAATGAGACTGCAGAGGTCGTCGGAGACATTTAAACGTCATCATAGTCCATCTTTACGTCAAAGTAATGTAAATTGACTATGCAACCAGGATTAAAGGGTCAAACTTTTCTGAAATCCTGCATGCAGTTAGCCAAGACAGTACATCGTCTTCCTCTGTCTTGATCTCTGGTTTGTCACTTCAGAGCTTCCACGATGAGCCGCGCACTCTGTGCTGCCACCCATTGGCTGGCGGTGTGTAATTCAGCTAAATGCCATTTGGCTGATAGAAAATTGCTCCCCAAGAGTGTCCTACCTCTTTGACATGGAGAAGAGCGAACTACACATGTACGGCTTATAATGACAGTCAATGGGGAAACGCACTGGGTGGAAAATTAAGTCACTTTTAATTAACTATAGACAATGGAGAACATTTCTAATCTACTGTTTTAATTGTAGATTATATTACTAACTCACTAAACCGTATTTACCTTGCTCAATAATTATGACTGCAATGTCGAGCCGAATAGGATTTCTTTTTTTAAAAGGGTAATATTGAGCCAAAACAAAACAAAACAAAAGTATCATCTTCAAAGAAGCTTTAATTCTACATCCTAGCGTCACACTGATTGTCACATCCTATCATTTATTTCACCCTTAATGAAACACCTGTGGGTTAATTGCATCAGGCTGATGATGACACCTGTTGCTCCCACGGTCTGTGTACAACTTACTCCAACAACATTCTATATGTGCTTCGCACATATAGGACTCCAGCAGGAATTGATGTCAACGCCTTTTTGTGTGAGCTGCTACCTGCTCGTTTGGAGCCTCTCATGTAGATGAATCATTAAAACTCACAGCGCCTCTCTGTCCACTTCACTCCAATTATTCTTAACAAGTGCTCACTTGGAGGTCATCATTATGCCAAACCGCCCCCCCACTTTGTGTCATTTCAAAAGCCACAGCGACGTGGTGGAACATGATGTGCTTCTCTTCCTTCAACTTACTCTTTCCTTTTTCTCTACACATGTACACATGCTGAGTCTTATAAGATGCCGTTAACGACTGTTCAGCTAATAACCCAAGCTCCATTCTTCCAAAATGTTGCTGTGTTTGCCTGTGTAAATCTGCAACTATTAAAGTGTTGCTTAATCTCAGTCTTCTATAGCCCTGGGCAGCACGTACAACGAGCTGAGAAAGACGGATGGTTAACTGCAAAAAATAAAAAATAAAAAAGCATCCAGTGTTTGGCTTCTTCAGTTTCGTGCTGCAGAGGCGCACACGGTGCTGGCATCCAGAATCTCTCATGTAAATGAGAGCCATTAAAGCAATGAATAGACATTTGGCTGCATTATTCTAATTAGACTGTCAGATGAGCTCCATTATATATTTTGAAAAATTGCTAAATGAATTGTTTTTCGCAGATAAACTGTGGCCTATATTATCAAGTCGGTGAAACATCATTGTTTACCTTTTCTCTGGGGTTCCAGAAAGCACAGAGCTTCATTAATTCAGAACTTCAGCGTATTTGTATTAGTACAAAAAATAGGCGCAATAAGAGGGAGCGACTCATCAGAATATTGTTAGCAGAATGTGCCTCAGTTATGGTGGATTGGGTCGGTTTATTAGCTTATTAGTGTGTGTGTGTGTGTGTGTGTGTGTGTGTATGTGTGTGTGTGCGCGTGCGTTGCCTCACCAGTCTAAACATCAAAGTCCCACAGCTACTGCCATTCAGGTGACAAATTTCAGGCACGATGTGTTTTGTTTGGCGAGATAGCTTGCCATGTGAGCACAGGCAGGGAAATGTATTAAAGGATTGCCAGAAGCATGTTTCCTCTCGTAATGATCCCCTCCCAAAATCACTGCCGCAGTTATTTCAGAAAATGCCTAATTTTGTATACCTACTCGAATCAAAGTGATCCATAGTAAACCACAGCAGGTGCTAGAGGCTTCCAACAACCTAATTGTGCTTTTCTAAATTTTAAATTGGCTCTTATTTGTTACACAGTTGCAGCAACATGTTTGTCTGCCCATCGGAGACTGCTGCACTACTTAGGAGCTTTAGCAGTCAAGCAGCAGTGAAACTGCTTAAATTTACATCAAGTATTGCCTCCTTGTCTGCCGTTTTACTTCATCAGAATGCCGTCATGTTCCGTGTTTGCTCTGCGCCTATGCGAAGCCTTCATCTATCCTGCTAAACTATACTGAGCAAAAGGTATGTTCGGCTCAACTGCCTGAGACTAACGAGCATATTTGAGCTGCTGTTGTTTCACGCAGAAGACGGTCCTCCTTTGATCTAAGCAATAATCTGTCTCTCGGAGTCTGCGAGCTATTTACAGAGGAGATTTATTTCACTGATTCTCTGTGTACAATGAAGCATCTGCTCCTGCCAGCTCAGGTAGAGAGGGGCTGTTTCAGACAGCGGTTCACTGAATATGTGCTAGTTTCTCTCAAACACACAGAGGAAAAAAATAAAGCTATTAATAGTCCTCTGAGTGTCCTCTGCGTGCTGCTAGATGTGTGTAACGCTCCTATCAACCAGTCGAAGTGGGAGGAAAATGTCCATTTATGAGCATAGCCCTCCTCCATTCTTGAAAGTGCCGCAGTAAAAAATGTAACGGGAGGAAACTTCTGTCCATTATCTGGCAACAGTGGACACAACTGTGTTATCATCTGCTCCACTGTGGCTTCAAATGAAATCAAAAAGGAGCGCTGAGTGAAATTTTCCGCTGGATTTGTCTTTTGCTTTTTATCTCCCAGCTCAAAGGTGGATTACGGCCCTGAGCGGTGTCTGCCAGGCCTTGAGGTATTCCCAGGCAGGTACAGTAGAGGTCAAGGTGCGAGAGCAATGCCGCGAGAACACCTTGAAATTCTGATGGTGCTTCTTCTCCCACAGGCTGCCTCTCACTTCCCCACTTTTCTGCCGCTCTTCTGTTTCTCTCCTGTGCACATTTCCTGTCGGTCCCTCCGTCTCTAGCTCCCATTTCTTTTTAACACCTCTTTCAACTTTTTTTTTTCCTGCGCTCAATGTATTCTCCTTGGCTCTCTTTGTGTAGGTGCAGGAGTCAGTGCTGCATCTTGTTTTTGTTGTGAACATTTGTATTAAAATGCCCTTGTATACAAACATGCAAATTTGAGGGCACAGAAAACAACAGAAGGAGGATTTTTTTCCAATCTGCATGCCGCTTTCCATCCTTGATTCATATTTAAAGAAGTAACTGTTATTATCTTTATAATTCGGCATATCTGGGAGGTCCATTTTCCCCTTGCTCACATAAGATGATGAAAGCATTTCAACATTTTAGCATCACAGTTATAGCCAGGATTTTACAAGTAGTCACAAGTTCAATTCCCTGTGTGCCAATAAACACAAGAAAAACCGTCAGTTTTAATCTATTGTACATTATATTCACTCCTGAAACTGTGCGTCATGTCTGTAATTATAAAACACAAGCTCATTTGGTACAATACTGTGGACATGGCATCAATGACCTCAGTACAGAGGACGCTATGGCCCTGTTAAGGATGTGCCACATTTGTTATATCGGGAGAATCCCTGAAGATGTATCACCAGATTTCTGAGACAGACAATAGGAGTTGTCACATATTGATTGGTAAAGTCTTTAAACTATTACCAAGCATCAACGACTGTTTCCAGTATCACATTATATTGTATCAGTTGTTTTATCTGGTTGATAGGATCTAATACATCCATTCATTCCAATAGTTTTTGAGGTTAATAATGTCGCAATCTAAATCAATTTTCTGACTCCTGATTCAGATATAACATTAACATTTTAATTTCAGGACATTCAGTCAGTTCAATCAATCAGGACAGCATTAAATAATTAGCAACATAAGAAGATCAGAATGATGAAAAATATATCCTGTGAGTGTGTTTGCCTTTGTGTGTGGGAGTCAGAGTGTTTGTTTGCTCACAAACATCCTCGTTGCTTACGGTGTCTGTCCTGAGAATTTCTCCTGGTAACACATTCAGTAAGATAGGATAAGTGCTGCTGCTGCAGCTGCTGCTGCTGCTGCTGACAAATTCCTCCTGTATACACCTATGATCATTGTTTGCATGGACAGCACTGACTGAACAAATTGCAGCTTGCAGGTCTCCATCAAACCTATTCTACCAGTATCCTGAAGCGTGTCAGGTGGAGGGGAGCCATGACAAAGGATTAAGTGGAGTCAATATCAATTTTAAATGGCTGTGGCTAAGAAAATCTGATTACTGCACCATGAAGATTCTTCTGATGCTCCTAACAGGCCATTATATACTAATCCTAAGGTATTGAAATGTACAGTGATATAGATCAGAGTATAATTTCGTGTCTAGTAATTTGTGATTATCAGACATGCACAGTGCTGGCTGAGTAAATGCTATTGTTCTGCATTCAGTCGATTTTAGACTCGACCTTTACAACAGTACTCAACCCAGTTTTCATTGTGAAACATTCAAACCGACAAGAGGAAAATTGAATTTGATCAAATATGTGATTATGTAAAGTATTACGAATGCTAATTACTCTTAAATAAACTGAATATAATCAAATATTGATCTAAAAGCCACAAGAAAGCTGTATCGTGACACTGTGTTCATGCCTACAGGCAGCTGGTCTGCATAGAGAAAGTGAATGCACATATATTATAAGTACTCCTGGCTGCAAGTGTGTGCAAAACAAGCAAAACTTTGTCAGTGTATGTGCAAGGTGAGAAGCTATCATTAGAATCAACGTGACGAAAGTTGTGTTTAAAGGTGTCTTGGGAACTTTTCCTTCTGATTTTCAAATGTTCTCTGGCAAATTATATGATGACATTTTTAATGATTTGCCTTAATACAATCTAGCACTACAGTCCTACCCTGCCCCCTGCCCCTGACCTTTTTGTATTGAAATTGTGTTGCATCTTTTCAAAACACAGCCTGCCTAATAACTGCGCCATAAGATGCAGGCTATGCAATGACTTACATGAGGTGCTCGGCAGAAGGAGACCCCTGTGCATGTATGCCTTTGTAATGCTAATGAAAATTATGATGTGCTCTTCAGACTGTGCACAAACACCGGGCACATGTGTGGATGAGGAGCTCGCTGCAGCAGTGCTCACCTTAGCTTTGTGCCTATGCATATTTGATATTGGAATATAAACCAACACTGCTACTTTGCTATTAAAATCTTTACAGGTTCATTACGGTGGCCATATCAACAGTGAGCCAAAAAAAAAGAAGCTTTTTCTAAAGATTGAAAACTAATGCAAGAGTAACTGCTGTTAAACAAACAGTATTGCAACAACAACGACTATATGTACACGGCCGCCTGCAGATGGTTTAACTCAGGACACACCAGATTGAACGAACAAAGCTCAGACTCTGATTCTGAAAGCACAGTTAAGATGCCTGGTACAGGGCGATACTAAATGTAAATCTGTGCTTTTGGCTTTTACCAACTGTGCAAACTCTTCGACTCAGGGAGAGTTCTGTTTACATTTTGATATCAGCAAAAAACAAAGCAGGTCTACTGTAGCATTTGTTCTCAGTACCTGGAAGTCATTTCCATCACCTGTATTTGAACTAATGTCAGGGAAATAATGAGGAAGCTCCGGTATTTGATGCTTTTGCAGGCGAGCTATTTCCCTGTGTGACAGTCACCACAAGTGGACATTATAGTAAATAATAAACTGGTTTATTCAAGCAAATCAGGGTGCAGATGCACAGCTAAACCTGCTATATAACTGTGTTCCTTCATACATCTAACCAGTATTATAGGTTCAACCTTCAACTATTTAATATTCATATACTTGACATACTGTGAGGCACTTTGGAGAAAATACTCAAAGAGTGAATGTAGTGCAAGGGAGGCCTCCAAAATTAATCCTCATAATTCTTCAGTCAAATTAAGTTTATTCATTAAGATTTCCCTCTCAAAGACCCAACATTTTCATTTAAAACCAGTAAATGAGAACAGCAGTTGGATATGAAAATGATGCCTGCAGCACTCATTGAAAACATAGAAAAACCTCACCAGGAAGAAAAGTTATCTAAAATGAGTCATAGAAAGGAATCCTCCTTTAGGGAGGACAGGTATGAAGAAAGTCGGCAAGGATCAAATGTTTTTCACAAAGCGCAGCACAGAGAAAACACACAGAGTAAGAACACGTCCACTACAGTCAGCACTGGCATGAACACAGTGTTTGCCATACTTTGGCTTTTACAAGACTCTCCCAGATAGATACAATCAGAATTCAAACTTTTCCAATCAAGCATACAGGCAAGCGAACAATCACGGTCAGGCTGGTTCTAATTTCAGTTTAAGGTGGGTTGATTTATTCACAATGTCAACTCGTACAGTAACAGTCAACCTTAAAAGCTGTTACTGGTAGCTGCCGAAATTATGCCCAGTGTTTCCGATACATGGGTTCTACCTGGGCTCAGTGTTAGATGAATGGAGTCATGTGACAGTCCACAGCTTTTTAGTTTGATTTAAAATCGTGTACACTGTTAGAAATGTAGCTTCACTTAAGTCAGATATGATGATAATATATTATACGTATATATTTTGTTGAAGTTCAAGAAATAAACGTTTCCTGACAAACCAGTAAGGCTAGTGATATAATGAGCACTTTTGGCCATGTCAGTGACGGAAGTCAGGTGTCTGATGTGAATGGAAGTTGATGTTGAGCCAACCCAGATGACACCTCTAGACTCCTGGATTAAAGATTCACATACTGTTTCGTCACACAACCCACTATCACACGCTGTGCCGCCTGTCATTACAACCACAATTTGATTGTCAACCTCTGGTTGATATCTGAATGGCATGTGACCATGTGAACAAGGAAAATGTGCTTAAAAGGAGAGGGTGGAAACACTTAGTCCAGACTGCCATCTCTAGAAAACAATAGTTAACAGATTAGAACTATAGATTCATGTATATTTATAACATACATGCTGATAAGGAGGGTTCACTTGTCTGTGATTTCACCCACCTTTGGAAATGAATTAGTTTATTACAATGAGTACAATACATCAAAAAAAAAAAAAAAACTTCCTGAAGCTAGCAAAGCAAGCAGTGGGTGGTGACTCAGTAATCACTAATCATACACCGGGTGCCTGCTGGTCCAGTAAGAGTTGCTCTACAGCTTTTAAAATCTGTGGACTTGTTGTTATTTGTATCAGCAGACACTGGCTCTTACATGAGCATTTCAAGGCAATTCTCAGGAAGTAACAAACCACATTTTCTCACATATATAAAACCCACAAATACACCTAGAGCTGGGTTAGGGGTCATGCACATTTCTCACACCCTCTCTTTCCGGTGTGGAAAGTCTGCAAGCCATTTCGTATTTTTTTGTTTACAGTGTCTGATCAGATTGGAGGCACAGCTGATAATTTTTTGTTCATCTGGCCGTCCACCTCTGCCTCTCGGGATCCACAAAGAACACTGCTAACAGCTATTCTGTTGGCAGCACTAGCAGGTAAACGTATTCTTAGTTTTTCTACCACTTTAACATGTACAGTGCATGTTTTTACGTGATTAATCCAACATGTCTGTCACTGATTATTCTGTAGCCTGTAACATCGCAAACACACTAATAGTTGGATGCAGCTGACTCAGAGTGGAAATACTCGTATGGCATACTACAAACATATAGGGCTGGAAGTGATGGATTGAAGAACAGAAAAGGTGAAATGCCTTTTTAGTCATGTTTCCTGTATTTGTTCAGTTATATCATATCTGATAAGGAGGTTTCACTTGTCAATGTGATTTCACCCACCTTTGGAAATAAATTAGTTTATTAAATGAGTACAATACATAAAAAAAAAAAAAAAAAAAAGTAAAACTTCCTGAAGCTTCAAAAGCTATCCCAAAGCAAGCAGTGGGTGGTGACTCAGTAATCACTAATCATACACCGGGTGCCTGCTGGTCCAGTAAGAGTTGCTCTACAGCTTTTAAAGTCTGTGGACTTGTTGTTATTTGTATCAGCAGACACTGGCTCTTACATGAGCATTTCAAGGCAATTCTCAGGAAGTAACAAACCACATTTTCTCACATAAAACCCACAAATTCACCTAGAGCTGGGTTAGGGGGGCATGCACATTTCTCACACCCTCACTTTCCGGTGTGGAAAGTCTGCAAGCCATTTCGTATTTTTTTGTTTACAGTGTCTGATCAGATTGGAGGCACAGCTGATAATTTTTTGCTCATCTGGCCATCCACCTCTGCCTCTCGGGATCCACAAAGAACACTGCTAACAGCTATCCTGTTGGCAGCGCTAGCAGGTAAACTTATTCTTAGTTTTTCTACCACTTTAACATGTACAGTGCATGTTTTTACGTGATTAATCCAACATGTCTGTCGCTGATTATTCTGTAGCCTGTAACATCGCAAACACACTAATAGTTGGATGCAGCCCACTCAGAGTGGAAATACTCGTATAGCATACTACAAACATATAGGGCTGGAAGTGATGGATTGAAGAACAGAAAAGGTGAAATGCCTTTTTAGTCATGTGTCCTGTATTTGTTCAGTCATATCATATCTTACACTCTTTTCTTGCTTTGGGTCCATGGTAGAGGAAATCTATTTTCATCCCGCTCCAACATATTTATGTTCAAATGATTTCCAGAAGAGATTGATGATATCGGGGTCATCAGTCATTTCCATAGCCGACCATTAAATTTTTTTTTTTTTTCAATGTGACAGCACTTGACGGACGGCAACAGTTATGAGATGATTATCCATCATTATTGCATAACTCAAATGTTCCTGTTCTCGATTTCTTGAGTGTGCAGAGAAAGCAGAAGTGCTGTCATCATGTTACAGACTAAAGGTTAATTGAAAAGCACTCAAAGCAGTAAAGAATAGTGGACAGAGCCGCTGTGGCGTTATCCATAGTTTTGTGAAGTCCTGGTATGGTGGAGTGCCAGACTCCACCTCACTCTGACTCGTCAAAAAATAAGAATTTGAGAGTGTGGGTCCAGCCAAAGGGCAAATGGCGTTAATGAAACACCCCCACTTGCCCAAGGTTACCAAGATAGCCAAGCAAATTTTCCTCACGTAATTCGTCTGAATTTGACTGTGAGATCATTTGTGTTTATATGAGTTACTCGCGTGAGTCTGACTTTGGGTTAATTAGTGAAGAAGTGAAGCAAAGTTCCCTTCCATTCAGCTGTCAAATAATAGAGAATTACAGTGGATTACAGTGGATTTAGGCAGCTCTTCCTTTACTGCTGCAGAGGTTAAGAAGCAAGAGTGAAGAGTGGTAAATACTTATTATAAATAGTCTATACCCTCAAAAGCTTCAAACATACACTCTGGGCTGTCGTTCAATCCGGGTGTTCATTCCCCCAAAAGCTCCGGGCTCTGCCCATGGCTGTCTCCTCTAGAGCTCACTACCTGCCACAGCTGTCTGCCAGTCAATGCGAACAGGGTCACATGTTGTTCCAAAACACCGGTGTCTGTCGCCCAGTTCTGGGCTTTTAGCTCAATTAACCGCACAGCGAGCCATATTATTGCCATGAAATTTGCATTTAAAAAGTGACCCCTTCAGGCACCAACATCACAAACGCCGCCAAGTGACGGAAATAAGCTGAGGTGGAGCCTGGTAGAAAGCTCAACGCTAGCTGTCACTCAAAGCAACCACGGCCTCAGTTATGCTTAACTTTAATCTAAACAAGTCAGTTATATAAAAAAATAACCCAAGTGTGTATCATATTTCTTTAGCATATTTGAGAGACCTTGATCCGAAATCATCTTCGACTGAGAAGAAGTATTTAAAGTCGAGACAACTCTTCAATGCTGACATGCTCACAGCATCTTCTGCTGTGTCTGTATCAGCTCAGTACATCATTTGATCGCGTTTGAACTTTCTCACAATCTGAGAAACAGACTTCTTCAGTCTAAAAAGTAAGAGTAAACCACCTACACTGTCTGTAGGCTGCTAAATCAACCTGCAGGTTTATTTCGCTGTGCACTACTAAATCTTCACCAGATACTCAAATATACTGCCATGTACTGACAACAATTCAACACAAAAGCCATCACAAGGTGCACCATTACACATGTTGTAGCTGTGCTGAAATGTGTGTGTGGTTTGACATGTGTTGGCCAACCAAAACAAGTTTGAATAATACATGCACACAAATGATGGACCATGATGACCATCCCTGTGCAGAGTCACAGGAATAGTCATGAAAGTTGTGACAAAAAGAGGGCATGTAGAGAGCCATATATATTCGTGTCATCAACACCTTGGAGCCTTTAGCCTTGGTGAATAACTAAGTCTAGCTGATTGCTGTGGAGCTTCCATAAATGGTATGCAGCTCTTGACCTTCAGCACTTGTACCTCCCTTGGATCCACGTTAATTACCGGTCAGTCTCTGCTACCTTCTCGACCAGTGCAACATAACCTTCCCATTCACATTGTCACCTGACCTGTTGCATTGCCTATGCCCATTTTGTGATGGTCATCAAAGCACATACGATCAAAGCTGAACTGAGCGACATTAGCTTCTTCCCTACGACTCCATCCAGCAGATCAGCAACCCACAAATAACTCCACTTCTTACATGACTTCTACGCCACGAGCCCTGCCTCGTCCCTCCTACCGCAGATGTCAGTCTGCATCAACAGCATCCACTCCAGATACAGGACTCCTCCTGTTGCTCAAACGTTAGAAGCCATGTTCTTATTTGCTTTTTTTCTGTTTCCTCAGATGGCTCGAAAATACCGCCTCAACCCTTCCCTTTGACCCACATTGTCATGGCATTCCGCTTAAAGTGAACTAAAAACAATAATTTCAGTCAGATTACACCCAACTTTCACTTCAAAGTCTAATCAAAACTGAATCCTTTGGAGACTCTTGCAAACTACTTGCAATTCTAGAAATCCAACAGCATACCACTGATAGATCCTTTCTTCATCTCTGAGTCTAGACAGACAGGGAAAGCCTCAAGCCTGGCACACAAATCACTGTTTCACTAATAAGTCCCTCATTATAGTTTAGACACTTTTATTTGCACAAGATGACAACTCCCGCAACTGCCTCAATTTTGCGTTTGACACACTTGGCCAGTTTCATGACACCTGTAGCAGCAGATCTGTGCCAACCCTCAACCTAAAAAAAAAAAACAACCTAAAGGGGGAGGTACAATTTATCACAGAGTCATCAGTTTGACTTTTGCAGTCTGCGAAGGTCTGAATTGGTGCCAAAGCAAGCTATTGTGCTGATAGTGAGGTTGAAAAGTTTGAGATTGTTTGAGGTTTTGAAAGAGTTGACATAAATGTGATTATTGTCACACTGGTATAAGGTTTGTGGTATTCAGAAAGATAAACATTAAATCCATTAATCCAGACGGGTGATGGTGGCTGAAAATGCCCCCAAATTTTAGATTTCTGTCACATTTGGGAAAACAGTGTTTTCGGTCTGAGATAGAAGCAGTTGGACTAAGATTATGGTTTGCATTTGCTTAGATTTGGATTATTAATATCCTACTATTGTCGGATAATGACCACAAACACACCTCAAATCTTTGTAAGAACTACTTGAGGACCTAAAGACCATATGAGTGCTGACTCTCCTCTGCGGCAGGTTGAGTGCATGCTATCATTAAAGTCAGCGGTAGAAATAGAATAGATTTTCTAAAATTCACATGCAGTTTTCAGAGATTCAACTTTTCACTCGTATTGTTAAACTTAAATTATCACATGTAATAAAAAAAATAGTATCTGATATGAAATCAAATGGAAAGTAGAAGTATTTTTGACTAGTGCTCACTACTGGTCAACCCTACAGAACATCAATGTTTTTTTTTACTCTATCTTTTCACTCTAGATATTTTGTACTTTGTGTGGTTTTGTATTGTGTCTAATCAAATATGTCCATTAACATTAAATCTAAATCAATCTAAACTGTGTTCACCTGTAAACCATGCATGTTCTGTTCATCCTCACACAGCGACATGAACCTATCAGAGAACGACTCCTCCATGTACTTGGAGACGTACGACTATGGGCCCGCCTGTGAGATGGATCTCAGTCCAGATCTGCCTGATGGAGCCAGGCTTATGACGGTTCTTTGCTATGTGATATTTGTGTTAGGCCTTCTAGGTATGTTCAATAAGGTTTGAATCTTTAAAGAGAAAAAGAAACATGTATAACTCTCTCAGCTCATGTTATGGTATTAACCAGAATGCAATGAAACAATTTGAATTGATTCCACAGGCAACACCACAGTTCTCTGGGTTCTCCTCCGGCACATAAAGCTGAAGACTATGACGGACGTATGCCTCCTCAACCTGGCCCTGTCTGACCTCATACTGGCTGCATCCCTGCCCCTCTGGGCCGTCAATGCCCAGAACCTTGCATTGTGCAAACTGATGACAGGAGTCTATCAGGTGTTTTTTTTATTATCTTTATTATGTAGAACACCCAGAAAGTATTAAATCACTCATATTTTGATAATGTAATACTCACAGCTGAATGATACTTGGAAGCGGAATTCATAAAGAGGCAAATTAATTATTATTCATTAAAACCTCTTCCTCCTACATCCAGACTTTGTTTTCCTTTGTGGTTTGGTTGATACGGTGTGAAAAGTCATGTTTAGGTTGGTGCATTCACTGCCTAACAAATCTGAAATGTCATTGCATAAATACGAGGATGGAGAGTATAAAATGATTGCTAATAATCTGTATTTCTTGCTAAGTGCAAGATAATAGTGAAGATATTCTCTCAGTAATCATGGTGAGATCGAGTGATCTCAGGTGAAACAGCTCTCCGTTTAATGTGGCTGTATGAAGAATCTCACTGCGCCCTGTAAAGACTGACACCTGTCTCTGTATACCACATCCTGCTCTGACTCTGCTCCCCCCTCTGCTCCTCTGTTCAGCTGGGTTTCTACAGTGGGACAGTGTTTGTGACCCTGATGAGCGTGGACCGCTACCTGGCCATCGTCCACGCTGTTGCAGCCATGCGAGCCCGGACCCTTCACTATGGAATTATAGCCAGTGTCACTATCTGGGTCATATCCGTCATTGCCGCGGCCCCTCAGGTGATCTTTGCCTCCTTGGAGATAGATCCGGATGATAACAGCGTCCAGTGTCAGCCACTCTATCCAGAGGACACGGAGAACTTTTGGAAGATGCTGCGAAACTTCAGTGAGAACACGGTGGGCCTTTTTCTGTGCCTCCCCATCATGATTTTCTGCTATGTGAAAATCCTGGTTGTGCTGAACAAGTGTAGAAACTCCAAAAAGGACAGAGCTGTAAAGCTGATATTTTCTATAGTGTGTGTGTTTGTGGTGTGCTGGGTCCCCTACAATGTCACAGTCTTCCTTCAGACACTGCAGCTGTTCGACCTCCTAAACAACTGCGAGGCTATAAAAAAAATCAGCTCTGCCATTCACTACGCTGAGATTATTGCACTGTCTCACTGCTGTGTAAACCCAGTCATCTATGCATTTGTAGGGGAAAAGTTCAAGAAGTCACTGGGCAAAGTGCTGACTAGATACCCCTGCTGCATCCCCCAGCACCACAGCAGATGGATGTCCAGCAACAGAGACGCCATTGAGAAAGAGACGTCCGACACAACCTGATCATTAAGAATAATGAACACACCCTGCTCCTGCATTAGTGTCCGATGACGTGTCTTGGTCTTTGAGAGCCCTCTCGTACACGGAGAGAATAGGCTCAAGTGTTGTAGCATAGCTTTTTTATGAGAACGGCTTGTCATACAGTGAGTTATTTGGGCGATGATCATTGCATTCATATATACAGTGGTTTTGCATCTGTAGTTGTGAGGCAATTAAAAAAAATACTTCATTACTTAAGCACAAGGTGGAGTTAAAGAGATATCTGACATGAGAGACTACTTGGATGATTTTCAGGCAGTCTTTCGTGGCAGCTTGTAATTATTTGAAAAGAAGTGTGCACAGCAAAATCCCTGCATCATATAACAACAACCTCCCTGAGAAACAATCCAGTGTTTGGTTATCCTCCTATACAATTTAGCCAATCCAGCATGTCTCCCTACACAGAGAAAATAATTAGCTTCCTATATGCCGGTCTGTTTTGAACTGCCTATTAAGACTCCCAGAAGTTTCACTCTCTCCTTCATAATCTTCTTATTTTGACATATGACAAGTGCTGCAGCAATATCATGACAGTCATTGTTGCAACTCTCTCAAGTGTTACACAGAGAAATTCATACCAGAATACAACATTTAAAAAACAGTGAAGGTAGGGAGCGTCACTGTCTCCGGTTTGATGTCAGCCGGGGAATGTTGCGTGTCATATCCTTCTCTCTCCCCATTTCTTGTTGGCCTCTATCTCTACTTCAAAAAGGCAAACCAAAAAAATTGAACTAAAGACAGGAAAGTTGGAAGAAGGAAGAAGGAAATAGTCGATATAAAAGAAAATCTTATCATCAGATGCATTTACTTGACATGTACTCAAATAAGAGTCTAAATGAACACCAGTCACTAACTCTATCAGCACCACCAAGCCCAGAAAGGCAGGCTTTAACATTCGCCTATATTTTTGGACCATATAGCTTCACTCACTCATTCAGCAGCGCAGGTCAGCTCATGAAGGGCGACCAAGTAATTCATAGCTCTTAAAAAATCATTGCCAACCAACAGGTCAGATAATATTCACCATGACTCTGATCATTAACCCTTTGCTTTTGGACCTCAGTTTGTTTTATTACATATCACATGAAAGTGGAAATGATTTCTCAACTGGAGCTCCACTCAGAATATACTACTGCTAACTTTAAAGACCGCCTATATGTACTGTAAATAAAGGGGTGTCATTCAACATTCAACAAAAACAATGGTGGTGAGGACAGCGGAACGCTCCCTCCTTTCCTTTATCATGAAGTACCCTCCTTCACATCAGTCACCATATAAATGCAAATCAGGAGATGATTCAGAGCTACAGCATAGACAACTTACTGACACTTTTTGTGAATAACGTTACCAATTCTTCCATTTAGCCCATCTGTTTGACGCTGAATTACTTTGGGAAACCAGTGCCATTTTATTGTTTCCAACTTCCTTGTTCATACCACATTCTGCTCTAAGCTATTACATCCAATTTCCACCCTGATGATTATTATGTAGTAGATACTAATAGAATAATGATGGAAGAATAGGAGAGTGCAGGGGTAATTAGAAAGCAGTGGGTCACCATGTTTGCCCAGAGGAGGATGCAGAGGGAATTACCTGGCCCACAGACAGAGGAGACAGGAGGAGGGAGGAGGAAAGAGAGTGTGGAAGGAGAAGAAATATTATATAAATGTGCAGGAGATGAAAGAAAGGAAACGAATAGAGAGGGGGACAGAAAGAGGGGAAAAGACTCAAGTAGTGGAGTAAGATGGAGACAGAAAAAGAGAGAGAAAGGCGACAAGAGCGAGGAAAGAAAAAAATGAGACTTGTTTCATCTTGAAATGATGGAATGAGCTACCGCCCCAGAGCTCTGTTCCATAGGCCGCCTTCTGTTGTCGAGCTGCGGAGGAGACATGGAGGGAGGAGATGGGGAAAGAGAAAGAAAAAGAGAGAGCAAAGTGGCCATGGATATGTTCGTGAGTGTGTGTCGGTATATATGTAATGAGTGTGTGTATCCAAGCCATAATTCCATAAAAAGCATTTGTCCGCCTACTGCGCAGCCTTAAATGCTGCTCACTCATTCTGCTGCATGACTAATTATGATCAAAGACAGATTAACCCATGGATCTCTGCAGTCAGATGTGGAAAAAAAAAGCCTTGTATGTCGATGATGTTCTGTTATTCACGTTAAGTGTCTCCGTTTTTTTGTGCTTAATCAATTATTAACAACATTTGTTTATATTCATCTTGAGAAAAATGCCCATCAAGAGATTAAGGCCCTTCAGTAGTAGATATTCATGTTAGCTTTCTGAACACGTTTGACAGATTTCTGTTTATTTCTTTATTTTTTAATCCCGCATGTTAACGACTTTGAAGTGTAATGTTACAAGAGCAAAGAAAAATGATTTTACATCATCTTCAGAACTCTTTCAAAGGATGCTCTGTAATAATTAAAAGGCTGGTTCTCTATATTTTATTCTCTTATCAACAGATACAGTTTTTCTCCTGTGATGCTTTAAGCATTAAAAAAATAATAATACAAAATTTGAAAAACTCAAGCGTAACTTGCCCTTCTAACTTGGGTAGAGCCGTACCAAACGCTCATTAATTCCAGTCTTATGTTAACAGTGGAAAAGTGACCAAACAAAGTAGGCCTTCACTTAAACACAATCAACATACTTACTCAGAAATAGACAAAGCAAATGGAGGAGCTTCTCACTGCTGAGAATTTAAACTTATTGTGGATGGTGGTGAAACAGCTCCCAGAATGCCTCAGGAAGCCAAATATAAGTTTATTGGCAGCAGCATTCAAAGGTCCCATATTATACTGTTTTTCATCAATTTCACACAGCTGTCAGAGGTCCAACAACTCCTAATTCGATATGCCTTGCCCCAAACCCATCCGTGGTCCTGAATTTCAGCTGTCTAAAAGTCGCTCAAGTGAGCTCTACTCAGAGCAGGCTGTTTCTGTGCCTGCACCTTTAAATGCTAATGAGCTCTACTGTCAATGCCTACTTGGAGAGCCTTGCCTGCTACATGCCCATAGACATATATACATAGACGCCTCATTGAGCGCTGGACCGTACGTCGACGTCGCCGCCATATTGGAGGAGGCAGATCCGCCCCGTGAACTAATACGAGTCAATGGAGTGAACTTTATAAAGCTCCTTCTACAAAGTGCTATAAGTTAATGTGTCTCATTTACACATTCACACACATACGGATATATTCAGGAAACAGAGAGGAACCAAAAACAACGTCTGTAACGTTCTCTGAGGATTATAAATGTTAGCTAATCCTCATATGTTCAGTATACTGGTCGGCACCAAACCATTTTATAATGTTTTTATGAGTGTTTACAGCTGCTAATGTATGTAACGCTGTTACTGTGATGATACATGACAGTTAAATATTCAATCTGTCCATAATAACCACATCCTGACATGCAAATGAGACATCTGTCCGCCATACTGTCAACTTGGTTAATCTAATTTAACTTTATATGGACAACTGACTGCATAATATACGAATCAGAATCAGAAATACTTTATTGATCCCCGATGGGAAATTCAAGCGTTACAGCTGCTCCCATTCAAAGTCAAGAATATGCAGAAAATACTACTACTATGATTTCACTAATAATAATGTTGAAAACTATATATGGTGCATATTTATAATAGTAGCCTGCTGATACTTCACTTTTTTTTTACCATGAAATGTTATTTTATACCATATTTGTCATGGTGTGTATCTCTTCACTGCTGTTGCAGTTTCTCATCTTGATTTGCAGACTTTATTTTTGTCGCCATGATATTATTAGTCAAAAATCACTGTATTTATAAAATGACGGTGTTTTTGATTCACACAGATGCCACATTTGCATGTCAGGATGTGGTTATTGTGGACAGATTAAATATTTAACTGTCACGTATCATCACAGTAACAGCGTAACATACATTAGCAGCTGTAAACACTCATAAAAACATTATAAAATGGTTTGGTGCCGACCTGTATACTGAACATATGAGGATTAGCTAACATTTATAATCCTCAGAGAATGTTGTTTTTGGTTCCTCTCTGTTTCCTGAATATATCCGTATGTGTGTGAATGTGTAAATGAGACACATTAACTTATAGCACTTTGTAGAAGGAGCTTTATAAAGTTCACTCCATTGACTCGTATTAGTTCACGGGGCGGATCTGCCTCCTCCAATATGGCGGCGACGTTGACGTATCGCAGCAGCGGGCCAACCCGCTCAATGAGGCGTCTATGTATATATGTCTATGTACATGCCCCTCTCAGGGAGATGATGCTGCTTACGCTAGCGGTAGCATGCGCTAATGTTTACGGTGTATGTATCGCTATGGCACGCTGAGATTTTTTCGTTCAACCGAACCAGTTTAACCCAGGATCGGATCCAGGAGGAGAGGCTCCTGAAGAAGTACAGACTCTGCAGCTGCAGCAAGACATTTCAGAATGGTTTTTGTGTCTGAATAATGTTAGTTTATTCGTAAGTGTTGTTACAGTTACTAGCATGTAGCTAATGGCTAACAGCTAGCTAGTTCCAAATCGGCCAATAGGTGGCGCTTTTATGGCTAAATGACAACAAAAAAACAGCTGAAATATGTTCACTTTTGAGTGGAAAGGCTTTCTCCACCAGAGGGCAGTGCTGCCTTGCTAATGGATACAAACTTCTGTTTAAGAGTCTGTAGAGTAACACAGTGGTAGTCCTCTCATTATTTGTTCTTCATGTAGATTGCAGGGAGTTCTTCTGACTTTAGTGTACATTATTTAATACCAGCGGGAGCAGGCCACCAAATTATAAAGGAACGGCTTCCTCAACAGAGGTTGTTGTGTGAACAAGCCCGACGGCAGCATGGCCCGGCATGCGTGGACTGCGAGGGCCCATTCATCGCTGCTTGCAGCTTTAATATTAACATTAAACTCACTTAAAATGCCATTACATAGCAGACCGGAGTGGAGCTAACTAGTTAGCCAGTTTCCAGCTGACTTCACCATATTCGTAGGCAACTATAATTACTATCAAACCGTGGCAACACTTACCTGTGGCTCAGTGCAGTTGCTGGGTCCAGTATGGGTGGGACTGATCCTTTTACGAGGGTCAGCGTTGAGGCAAAGCCAGCTTTGTACTGACTTTCGTTACTAAAGCAGTCCGATGTGAAGTGGTTAGCACACACATACAAGCTAACACGAACCGCATCCTGCACGTTGTTGTTAGAAATAAAATGCGACCACTGTCTCTTCTGTTGCTCTGTAGCTGGGACAGAATATAGGCACTGATGTTGATTTTTACAACCAACAACAGAGTAATTGCGTGTCTAGCTCGGAGCGATGACATTGTGATACACTGCTATCTTACTGCTGCACACACCTAACTTCACCTCGGGGATGAACACTCCCCTCTCGGATATCACCTATCACCGCGCAGAGGAGGCTGGCCTATGAAAGTGACTCCTTTCGTTACGTAACGAAATTCTGGGAGTTGGCAGGCTCAGGGAGGACCAGCTTATATATGTAGAGACCAGAGAAAACGTGTTTTTCATAATATGGGACCTTTAAAGTCAGAGTCTGGTTGACTTCTTGCAGGATCACTAATATGCACATTTAAAAATGAACGTTGTGCATTTCAAATCCTAATCGAATTCAGTTGTTTGACTTTTTAAAGACATTTCTCTATCTTTATTTACCCACTTTTAGCCAAAAATTATGTAAAGGTGCCAGTATTATGGTTTGGCAATTACCAGCCCTCTTCAAGCATCGACTCTGAGAGGTTTGGAGGTAAATATCTCTTTTGACGAACTACTTGCAGCTCATAAAAACCTAATGGATGGAATAAATGTTTCTCAAACTGTTGCAATTCTACATTTCTTTTGGTTTTCTATGTAATAGAGAAAGATGTACAATTCTATATCCCCCTTAATATAGAAGGGTAGAAGTATTAAGCAGCATAAAATCGAAATACTCAGGTAAAGTGTATGTAACTCAAATACACTTCATTAAAATTAAATGTACTGTATATAAAGATGTATGGTAGACTGTATCTGATTAGTACATTGCATGTGTTAGGACAGAACGTATATCCTTTTAAGTCTAAATAATCCACAAATCACTGTAACTATTTCTTTGTTACAATATAATTCAATATAAAACTTTTAAAGACCTGCACACCCGCACAACTGTTTTCACTTCTTCTGTTTCATTAGACAACTCCGGTTGAACTTGGGTGAAGGTCACTAAAATGCAGCACTCCCACTCTACAGGTGTAGTCAGACTGAAATTAGCCATGAGAAATGTGTTCGCTAAGGCAAAGGGGACCGGAAATTTGCGTGGGATGTAAACGTATATCTGCAGGAGGCTGAGCATGGCAACAACAGCCATCCACATAGTTGGGAGATTTAAACTCAGAAGGTATTTATCAAGCCACAGTCCTGAGAAGAGGTCCAGACAGACAAAAGTGAAAACACCTGTACTGGTGGACCACACACACAGGTGTTTTCACCTGTAGTGCCTTTGAGGGTGAGGTCTGACTCAAAATCGCATACTAGCATGCTGCCTACTACATTAGGGCGGGCCATACTTATGTGAAAACTTGAATATAAAGGAAATTCTAACATGAGGGGTGTCTAAATTATGTATTTTTTAATGAGGAATTCAAATATGAGTTTATTTTTTTAATTGGATAACTCTAACCTACATCAATTTTGTATTTAAATAACTAATTCTACCCTTTCGAAACCCTTTGTAAGATATAAGAAGATGTTAGGGAAATTAATGGACAAATCCAATTCAAATTTCCATATTTATTAACAGGTTAATGCATGAACATTGTCAGGTTGCACAAGTCCTGCTTTGATTCATTTTTGGACATCAGTCTCCTGCTGGTCTCTTGAGCCCTGATCCCTCCATCTCTCTTTTCCTGTGAGAAGTATTTGGCAGAAGCCTCAGTCACCATTTTCACAACCCTCTCAATGCTCTGTGTGTGGCAAGGCCAGTTGGGCACCTTCATGGGGGTGTTGATGAAGTTCTTCACCTCTGAAGTGCTTAGAGAGCATGTGAGTGGTGGTTCTGATACACCCTCTGACCAGCTGATCAAGTCACCAATGGTGGAAGCATCACAGTTGATGTCTGGTGTCCTTCTGGTCCTGACAGAGGAGTCCCCCAACTGAGTGTCTGGGTCCCCATCTCCCCTGATAGCCACTATTCTCTCCACCCCCTCAATCCTCTCCTTCTGATCCTCAGAGCACAACAGTGTCTGGATGAGGGCTTCACTGTGGGCATACCAAGCAGATCTTTTCACAGTTGGCATCAAAATGTCCAGCACCTCCTTCCTCTGGGATTTGAGGCAGTCCAGCTGAAACAGGATGTGCCTAGGCCCTTCAATCCAGGAGTGATTGACCTTCACTTTGAACCAACATGGATAGTACACTCCAATGATAAATTCCACAATGAATCGCAGATTCTTCAGGTTCTTTCCTTTAAGTCCGTGCTTTGACACCCAGCCTGAGAAGTCTGTTCGCTGTGGTGAGCCAACGGCTGTGGTTCACTGGTCCTATCTCCAACAGAGCTATCCTTGCAGGAAGCAGTCCATCCCTGACTGCACAGACAATTTTATACCCATAGTGTTGATCAGTTGAGAGATCTTGAATGACCTTGTCAGACAGCTTGATCAGTGATGGGCCAACAGAGATCCGGGGGAAGTTTGGATTGATATCCAATTCTGTAACAGAATCAAGGAGTTTTCCTATTGTCCCAGATAATTTGTTGTCTGACAGAGTAGGGCCATCAAGGGCAACAATGAGATGGCGTAGAGGATGTTCACCAGTGTGCAGGTTGCACACCAACCAGACCAGCTTTCTCCCAATGTGCAGCTCCAGCTTGCGCATGACTCCAGCTTTCACACCAGTGTTGACATTCGTTGAGTCTCCTCCAATGGCCCACAAGGTCTTATCGAAACCCCACTCTTTCAGCCAGGCAAACAGGACCTTAGCAATCTTCTCTGCATGTGACTCCTCTTTACTTGCTTTCTCTGGGGTGAAGTGGAACAGATAGTTGCTGCCAGGCTCACTAACGACACTATAGTGTTCTTCCTTGATCTTTGCAGGAAAAGACTGGACACTGCCCTCAGCCTCCATCATCACATTGGTCAGGTCAATGCGCCCATCAAAGAGGATACAGGAGATCCCACCTTCCTCCCTGCACTTTTCCTCAAACTCTTCTCCCAGCTCTCTCATCAACTTCTCCTGTGCTCTCTTGACCTTGTTCTTATCAATCACTTTACTTGTGTCGTCTTCTGTGATGATTCCCGCATCAATCAGGGCTGCAGTTGCTATGGCTGCAGTTGGCCTAAGCCCTATGGCAGGGGTACTCAAATACAAATCTTAAAGGGCCACAAAGATTTTTTTCAATGACTCAAAGGTCCATGTGTTGAGGTCGGTCAGGCCACATGCAATAATACTGTAATATTCAAAACAAAATGTCCTTTTCATTCTAAACAACAAAATACGAACGAAAATAAAATGTAATTTCCATTTTAACATAAATTAAAATACATAGTTGAATATTTACTCTTTTTGTTTGCCTTCAAACATTGTGTCCATCACTTCTGTCATGCATTATTTTATTTCATTGTGACATAGATGTGACAAGCATCCTGCTTGCAGCTTGATATGACGATTTCAGTGCATTTATTTGTGTTGTGCTCATCTCTGAATTTTGAGGAAATGTCTCTTCAAAATTCCTATGCTTCGTCTCATAATGCCATTTCAAATTGGAAATCTTCATCACAGCTTCTCCTGGCATATTGTAACACCCCTTGTGGACTGTAGCGCAATGACTCTTGGGTATTCTGTTGGTGTTGGTGTAATTATGGTTCATGAATGTGTTTGTGAATAAGATGATATGTAAGATGGTTGTGGGTTAATTCACTTCATTTGTTCTGTGATTAAATGGTGTTGAGTTTTAACAAGGATGATAAAAATTTTGGCACCATGAGTAAAAGGGTGTTTGCCGGGAGAAACTCCCCGTCCGTTACACTTGTATTGAAAATACATGATGAGACTTGCTAATATAATACCTGTTAAACAACGTAAGTGTGTGTTATTGCAGCACCGTCAGATCCGCAGGTTTTGTCCTGGTTGGAGGATGAATGAATGCAAAGTTCCTACTTCTATGAGTGGCTGATTCTCATTGTCCACTTTGTTATAGCAGTTTACTTGGAAAATGCCATTTCAATCTCTTACCACCGGCGAAATGTTAATACGCGAACTGCTCCGAAAACGAAAGTTAAAGTTAAAAGTTGCGATCGCAGCGGTGAGTGACCCAGCTGTATGTGTATCGTTGGCATGGAGACAAGTCCTGCTGTACACGTGATGACCCAACCAAAACACATGATGAAGGAAGGAATAACAGTTCGGGGGCCACAAACAGGAGGCCGGCGGGCCGGATGTGGGCCGGGGGCCGCCTATTGAGGACCGCTGCCCTATGCCATACCTTACACTAGCAAGGGCTATGTTTGGAATCTCATCATAGTTTTTCTGTACCTTAACTGAAGCTGCAGGTTCAGGGTCAGTTTCAGGGACAAACTCATCTTCAGCACCACTTCTCTCCACTTCCAGATCCTCATCACCATCTGCTAAAAATCTCTCGATGTCCTTCTTGGCTGCCTTCTCTGCTGCTGCAGAACTTTCCCCCTTGCTCCTTCTCCTTTCCTCTCCCTTCTTCTCCATCCCCTGTCTTTCTAATTTCTTCACCTGTCTCTTGTGCTCTGGCAGATCAGGGCCCCCCATTTGGTGGGGACCTTTACTTCCAACCTTCTCTTTCTGGCCCTTGATGTAGGCAAGCTCCTTAACAGGAATCTTTTTCTCTCTGCTGCAGGAACAGTTAATGGAGGCTTGGTTCACACAGCCCTCACAGCCTTCTTCCTCAAAACTGGTTATCACTTGCAAGTCAAAATATCAAATAACTTGTCTAACTTGAGCATGAACCTCTCTTTGGCATCAAGTTTGCCCTTCCCAAGAGAAAACTTCACTGCCTGATTCCAGACGTCCTTGAGCTTGGACATGATGGTCACCTTTTCATGAATAACAGGTGGCTTGAAAAGAGCATTAGCTTTTCTCCACTGACCAATCAGAGCAGGGTAGATGTCACCCATCAGCTGATCCACTGGGTTGTTCCTCCGGTCATCTTCACATTGTTCCCTCAAGTAGATGCCATACCTCAGGATATCCCTCACAGTTGGCAGTTCAGACACCAACAGCTCCTGGCCGTTGCCGACAAAAATACTCAAATGAGAGCTTGACTTTGTCCTTGTCTTAACATGAGCCATTTTACTACTGCATAACGCAACACAATATGAATTTAAACCCGGACCCGTCTGCGCAAAGCTCAATTTTTACGACTGCGCGGACTCCGCATACTCAGTGTCACGCAATAGACAGCTCAGTGACACCGTACGCTCGACTATGAAACCTCAAACTTCCACGGACAGTGCATGTGGAGTCCGCGTGGCTCACAGTACGCGCACAGTCCGCCCGACTATGTGGGAGCCTAACTATCAGGTGGCTCTTATGAGGTAGAAGACTTTTTCCCTCCAGAATTTCCTCTAATCATATAAAATTTCATGTTTCACTTGATAAACCGCCTCAAAATAGTAATTTTCTTACCATTTCTGAGCTAGATGGTATCACAATTACAATTCAAATCATTCCAGAAGAATAGCAAAATAACCCGAGATTTAAAAATAATCAACTGCAAATTGATGTAGGTTAAAAATTAAATTCAGATTTGTCTTCTACACACTAAAACACATGATTTGAAGACCCCTCTTAATTGATTTAAAAAAAAATTTGAGTATGGCCCGCCCTACTACTACATACTCAATCAATATATCCTGTACACTGCCAATTAAATGAGCAGGAAAGTGTGCCATTTTCAGCAGAGGGTTAACACTAAAGTATGCTCAAGCAATACGTCTTCTCGGCATCAACAACATTACCAGTCTCATCATTACAGTGTTTTTAAATCCTGTTCCTTGTTTCCCCCCCGTCCTGTATGTTTTAGATGTCGCGCCTGATTCAAACGATTAGCGTGTCATCAAGCTCTGCTAAAGGTTGATAACGACCCATTCATTTGAAGGGTTAGAATGGATGATGGAATCAGGGAGGCCCTAGGAACAGTATTGGAAAAACACTGCCTTAATACATCCATGTGTCAGCTGCCATTGGATAATAATTGGTTATCACAAACATAAATCAACATAACCTCCTCCACTCACTGTCATATTTCCTGGTTTTATTTTTCAGGCAAGATAAAGAAGACGTGATATGAAACCTGGTGACAGCTGTTGTTAAGGGTTCACATTTGATTAACGGAACAGTTACTTTACTGAAGAATTACAGTAAAGTAACTTTCAAGATCAATGATGGGCCGAGCACTGATAGCAACTACCTTTGGTATACATTACTGAGAAGCAGAAGAATAGGCTGCTGAGGAGGACGCAACTACTAGGAAGAAGAGCAAGGATGAGGAGGAGGAAGAGGAGGAGGAGGAGGAGGAGGAGGAGGAAGATTTGTCTTTGGTCTATATATTATCTTTTATAGTGTACCTAAAGCAGTGCTTAACTTTCATAATAGAAAACAAACCATGGACCATGAAGCTTCACCTGACTCTCCAACGACATGAAGGTGAGTAGTAAAAGACTGATTTTTCATTTTTGGGTTAACTTTAAATTCCTGCAAATGCATAATTTGCTGTGACAAACAAGTTAAAAGGTACAGTACCTTTATTCTACTCTCTATAACCAACTAATCTGTTAAAGCAGATCTGCATATAAATGTGTCGCAGGAGAAAAAAGCGCAGGTGTAAATTGTAACAAGAATGACGGCTGAATTCCATTAAGCTGCTTCAGTTTCAGGGTCCTGGTAATGTACACTGTGACGCTAACGTAGTCTACTGGGACACTCTGGGACACATTGACACACAGAGGCATTTGAATGTTGATCGTGCTTTTCCTACTGTGACAAGTAAAACGTTTTTTTTTACGAAATGTGCCTGTATTTTCTACAGAATGTCATTATGTGACAATATATAGACAGCATTAGTGGTGACATTACAACAGTTGAACACTATTTCCTCCCTGTAAGTAAGAAGAGGACTGATTGACCCTGCTGATTTAAGACTCCAGACTGCCAGTTCTGCATTATGTATAGCAACATTTAGGTAATCAGAAATGTGCTAGCTATAAATGGCAGCCCCAGCTGTTGGATCCACAACCATTTCAACCCTTGCTGAGGTCACAGCTTGGATCCTCAGGCCATTGTATCTGATCCCAACTGCACCATTTGCTGCTCTTGGCCCAGTACCTACACTTGTCTTTAAATCCTCTTCCTCCATCTTGTCTCAGTTCATCTCCACTTGCATCAACAAATCTTTGCCGACAGAAGTGCCCACTGCCTTTAAAATAGCAGCTCTGAGTTCAGTCCTGGGAAAATCTAACCTCAATCGAGGCTCTTGCTCAAACGACACAGACCCATCTTAAACCTGCTGTTTCGCACCAAAGCGTTACAGCGGGCTGTGCCAGGCACAGCTGTCCAAAAAATTGACTTGATAAGACATTTTTAGTTGCTATCTGTTCACAGCAGCACAGAAATGACACTTTTACATGACTGAGTAATATCAGCCAGCTCGGCTTCGAGCCTCGTTTTGATTTTAGTACAGAGCACAATATTTTCTTACATCAATCTGTCCTGGAATGGTTTTCACTTTCCTCCAACAAGCGCTGATATTTGTCGCAATATTTATGCATCTGCATGTTTTTACTGCAGCAAAAAGCGTTTGAATTTCATGTAAGATATAGTGAAGGATTTCAGAGGCTGTGGTAGCAAATATGAGATGTAAGTGTTTAGATGTGACTCCTTGAGTCTCTTTTTCTCTCACCTCGGGTTTATTGTTGCATGTGCGCATACAGTACTTTCTACAAGTACAGTTCCCTTGTAAACATACCGAGATGTTTTGCCACGGATACACATTTTATTGTATGAATGCAAAGGGATTTAAACAACCAAAGTACTTTCACAACTGACGGTATTTACAGGCTGAATTAGTTCAAGAGAAGCTAGGGAATAAAAATGAAAAATGGAATTCACAATTTCATATGATCTAAAGCGGTGTTGTTAGACAACAGCATCAGTCCAACAAGGCACAGCTGTGTATTTATTTCCATCCGACTCAGTCCAAAGACAATACAAATTTGGCAAAACATACAATATATGATATTGTACAGCTTATTTTCAAAAGCCTCTGTCTATGTTCTTCTGTTTACCTGAAAAACTTGTCAATATACACTCGTGGAAGCTATCTCTTTGTAAGTCAGATCCTCCTTCACACTGTTGAGAGTCTTGATGCACAGTGTACACATAATAGAAAACAGAAAACAATTCCAGCTTCGTGACAAAATTATAAATGACTATACCAAATGCACCTGGCTACGATGTGGGAAACGGCAAAGAATATGAGCAGATATGCATTTTAATGCTTCATTTTTAAAGGAAAAATTCATGTTATCTCTTTCATCAAACTAGTTCCTCACTATCATTTGACTATGACAGTTTTCATTTATAAATTTACAAGGCCTTCTGTTTGTAGGAATGAAGGGGACTTTTCATTTTGTTTGTTCAACAAAATTTATGCACAGCGATGACACGGCGAAGAGGAAATTCAAAAGGAAGCGAAAGGGAATTGGGGTATTGATATTCAGGCAGACGCAGACCAGTAACAGTAAGGAGCAAACTACGTATAGAATAGCAGCAGCAGTCAGTGAAAATACAGTATACAGGAGGACAAATTGACATAAAAAGGCACAAAACAGACGGTACTGCTCACTTTTTCCGTGCGATTTTAGGGAATCTTGGAGGAAGCACAGCAGGACCCGAAAGCACAAAAGCAAGAGAGCCAGGCGGGTTGTGAACAGGCTCATTTAGGACAACAGAGGAAGGGTGTGTGGATGGGAAGTCACTCTGGCGCTGTGAGTGGGGAATTTTCTGAAAGCTGCTATAGTGATGATTTTCTTCCTCTTCTTCTTCTCCTTCTTGGTGTAAGAGAAGTTAGTTTTTATTCTATTCATACCAGTCACTGGTCACAACGGGCTTGTACACAAGCCTGAAACTGTCAGCAAATTCATCTTTCTGTGTATGCTGCTTCATGCCTTTCACTTACCCAATCAGGCACAAATAATTGGTTCACAATCTCACTGCCTCTCAAACTCCCATCGGCAAATGCTCTCCTCAGTTTCTTCTCAGATGAACTGAGCAGGTATTCCAGCAGGAGTTTTGTTTTCAATTACTGTGTTTCTCTTTTTTAACTGTCAAATCATTCTCTTCACTCCATATAATGATAGCTGTCTTGGCTGATTTGTTTCCTGCAGCTCATTTGTTGTTTCTGGGAAGCTGACGTTGGAGTAAAAGCAGTTGGACGCTCCAGTGGTACTGGGAGGTTTCCACTCTTGACTCTTTGACACAGACAAAGATGAAAACCAAAACTAATACATCAGGCAGCATCACACTGGGGTTTTATTCATCAAACACAATGAATAATCGTTTTTTTTAAAAGGGCAGATCATGCAGGGAGTGTTGGGATCGGGCCCTGATTGCTGCAATTTGATGTTTAGCAGAGAATGCACTCATTTGAGAATTGAATTTCATTTCAAATGGAATTCAATAATTCATCCATGATCAATGTGCACATGACTTCGACGCAACCAACACCAGTCACAGCGGCATACCTGTTATACCTCCGATTGATTTGCGATTGTGATTCTGTGCGGTGAGCTCAATCTTAGATCCGGGATGGCCAGAATAGCCTTCTTAAAACCCAAGGTAATTTTAAAAGTTTTCCCACCCGGGCGCAAAGTGTGATGGAGTATGTCTTCCACTGCAGGCTGAAGACTTGTCTGCACATCACCTTCCTCCCTGAATCATATCCTCTCTCCTCTACTGACTCTAATTGCTCTCTCAAAATATCCCCTCTGTCTCTCTGTCTGGCACTTATTCTATTTCTTTTCACACAATTTCAAGCCGACCGCATCATTTGATGGTCATGCGGGTATTGTAAGAACTAAAAGGGCCAAACCACCGCACTCGTTAAGTTTGACTGCTTCGGCGTAACTCCCCCTTGATAAAAACATAATCCAAATGCTAACACGTAAAGTGCAAATGTGAGGCTCTCTTTTCTGAAACAATGACTTTGAATTGCAGGTTCCGATGAAATAAACCGATACAACAGCTGTTTATGTTCACAGCCATATGGGGAGAGGAGGGTGAACGGATCCGCGTTTCACATTTTGTGCCATTTCAGCAAAGTAAATGTGCATGCACTTCAGACAGTAATTGCTGTGTATAATTAAGGTTGCTGGGCATACATAGAAACTAACACAGAAACTTGAATTCAAAGCAATTTCAGAAGTGTGACCCATTTTTTTGGGAACAACTTGCCCCAGGTCAGGGGTAAGTATGAGGCAACATTCGCACTGTGAAGGTAAAATGACTTTCCGATACAACAGGAAACATGGATGCAGGTTGCAGAGTGTCAAAAAAACCTTTTTGTCGTCTGTTTTGGTGTTTTTCTTTGTATTTTTGTTTTACCAGAACATTCTCAGCTGCCACCTGTTGGATTTCAGACACAGATGACTTGTCTCTTTGCAAAATGTCCCAGTTTCAGGTTCCAAAGGTGCCTAATTTACAGCTACATAATCTGCTGGAAAACAAGAAGCAGCTTGACTCAACAGGTTTGTGTTGGGCACAGTTTGTGCCGTATATGTATGTATCTGATGCCAGATCAGGCAGACAGCTCCCTCGCCGCTGATCACATCATCGTACATCTGCTCTGCAGCATCCGCGGATCCCGCTTGAGCAAACATTTGTTATTTCAAGTTCATTACATTAGACTATAAATATTATTACATAACATCAGAAACTGTTTCGCACACCGAGTCAGCTCCAGAATTAGTTAATTCATTCATATTCCACCAAAAAATGAAGTCTCATATGTATCTCATTCCATTTCGATGCATTATGGTGATATCATTATCACACTCAGCGAAAATAAAACGTTCTGACCTACAGCAACCTGACTCTTTTATCTTATTCTCTATGTGCTCTTTTCTACCAGCGATACAGGAAATGAATCACATTTGTGATCACATTAAAGCCTTTGTGTCGATTTAAGTGGTGAATCATCTAACCCACCATCTCAACCTACCCATTTTCAGCTCTGTTTAGCTCTCACACTAGTTTCTGGAAAAAAGGTTCATTTTTTTTGTCCCTATACACTACAATCTCATTCTTGTATTCTTTTATTATTCATTGTTATTTATACCCACCTATGTAGCTTAACAAAATATAAGAGATTTTGCCCCCCCAAAGACCCGCTGTGTGCAGTAGCCTTGGAGTAAAAGGGTTCAAAGTTATACTGCACTTAGAAAAAAAGACTTTTGCACTGGCCTCTACACTGACCATTATCATAAAAACCAGCATTCACCTCCTTTTTGACTACTTTTCCTTCATTTCACACTACACACATTTCTTACCCAGGGATGTGTACACATTTAATTCCATCTAATGAACAGATCTGGTAAACAGGGTTATTAATGTTCAAAATAAACTGATGCAATATCACAAAATGTTGCTTGATGAAGGCAAATAAACATGTTTTTTTTATGGTGTAATATAACTGATTCTTTTCATTCCTGCTTTAGAGTGCACCGTAGTTAGGTCGAGGTGAGGACAGGTCAGACAACGAAGACAGCAGAGTGACAAGTGATGAACGGAAGAAGTTCAGGAGCAATATAGACAGTAGAAGGTATGCAAAGCTGCAGCTTTGCCAGGATACCCTTTGCCTGTCACTTAAGACAGGAAGCGCTTGAATCCTGCGCCTCAGGTTAACCATGACCTACGGGGAATGTAGCCTGCTATTCTGAAAGACATGTTTTTTACCTTGGGATCAACACTATAGGAATTGCTAAGCTTCTTAAAGAATACTTGATAGCCTTGCAACATGCTCTGCAGAATGCACTGCATAAAAAATAGTCGGGCATGCCCATGCACACAGCACATCATGTCTCTCATTCTTGTTTTTTGTTGCCTGGCAGTGAGAGACCAACAACGTGTATAAATATTGTTGTAACAGAATACAGCTGTTGTCCTGGAGAAAAACTCTATTTTAACAGAATCTGAATGAGTCTCCTCGGCTTGGAAAGGAATTCAGTCACCGGAATATCAAGGAACGAAGGCATTAATACAGCTCTTCTAGTGCTGCTTACAGTTGAAATCATGAATTGGCCCTCTTCAACAAGGCTTCATGTCTAGCGCTGCCTAAAAAGCATAGCAACACTTTAGCCAGTGTAGGTAAGTCTGGTATTTCACAGTGTGATTAACCTCAGCTGTCATGAATACCAGATTATGATGTGAAAAAAACTCTCGCTCAATAAACCCCTGCACATTTTTTTTAATACCAGGAGCACATTGAGAAGGTCTCCTCTCTACACTTACAATCAAACAGGACAGTTTTCCCCATCAAAAAAAAAAGAGGAGTGAAATCAAGAAGCTGGCGTTTGCTTATTCTCTCCTCCTCCCTCTCAATCAGCCATTTTCCCCCTTTGATCTTTTATTCATATGATTAAGTCTGTGTATCACCACACTCTTCCCTCTACATTTCAATATATGATGAGAACATCTTTGAAGTGGGGCATGCTGCTGTCGAGTCACTTTGGCGAACAACTGTGTTTTTTTCTTCTTCTTCTTCTTCTTCATCTTCTTCTTCTTCATGTCTGCAGTTTCGCCAGTTATTGTTGGAATGGAAACACTTCCCTAACTTGTTAATTATCTCCATAAAGTGGTTCGACCTCGAGTGTAAACACACACAAAGGCAGTTTTTTTTTTCTGCGTGTGCGTTTATATTTGATTCCCGGCCCGTACTATATATTGGCTGTGGCTGGTCTCACCCAAATATGTTATCTCTTTCATAAACACATTCATTTGGTATCCAACTGAATTCACATTTCATTACATTTTCCTCGCCGCACCGGCTTCTGTGCTCCCGCTTATTACATTGCTTTACCCTCTCCTCTCCTCTCCTCTCCTCTCCTCTGTCTCTCGTCCTCTTTTTTTTCAGCGCCTACAACCTCAATTCATCCCAACCCTGCCCTCCTCCCACCCGTTGGTCCTCTCCTGTCATTCCCTCACTCTCTTCGTCTCACATCTGTTTCTAGCTCCTGCCCTTGTGTTTGCCACCATCCCTCAATCGATACCTTTAACCCTTCTCATCTCCAAGCGCCCTTGTTCTCCCTCCCCGTTTCCCTCTTTTCGCCGTCTCTTCTCGCCTGTTTCAGACTTTTCCTCAGAAGACAAAAAGGTTAAAAGAATATGTAATGCCAGTCAGACGTGTGAACAAAAGCACGCAGGCGGCCTCGATCGGCAGAGATCTGATTGTAACCTATATCGAATCTAATGAGCAAAAAGGGAGCAGTGTGGAGGAGAGAGGGGGGTGAGATGAAACGGAGAGTGCATGTGCCCGCGTGTAAGCTATAGGCCGTGTAGGGGAGAGACTAAATATATTGTACTAATACTGTGTGAAGCTTTTATTAGACTAACTCTGCGCAAACATAAATGGATCAAAAATGTGTTTGATGTCACTTTTTTTCCCCCCCATATTTACTCAGACTGAACCATTTCCTATGACTCATGGCTCAGAGTGTTGCCCTGAGCTAAAGCGCTGGCATCAGGCTGACGATGATCTTGTCAGGCGTGCCGGTGAAACTGTCAATGCATATTTTTGTCAGCACGCGACCACGTAACCTGCCACAGGATACGGTGAGATTATGCGGTTTTTTTGTCGTAATTGTAAAGCCGCGTCACACTAACTCAATTTCGTGTCTTTCTGTCAATGGCGGCCCATCGTCTCCGAGCAACGGACTGGACCAAAAACAAACCACACTTTGTCAGAACACAAAAGTTCAGAGGTATGGTGAAGAGCGTGAACATACAGGAAAGTAAAAAGGACATTTTTGCTGAACTCGCTAAGCTTAAAAGTTTATTCGAAACATGCTTTTTTTCTGCCCGAATGCCCTTGATCCCACATCACTCCGTCCCCACCCCCCATCTACTGTCTTCCTCACGTGCACAGGCACCTCTCCTCTACCACTCCTCACCTGCCCACACCTACGCAGTGCCCCTTGGGTGCTGTAGGTAACAGACCCTGAGCAATGGAGCAGCAGAACCCAGCAGTGGATTAGCGGCAGTGTGTAAGAGAGGCCAGATTCTGACACATTCCTCCAGGGAAGTCAAGCCAGTTAATCCGACCCCGGTGCTTTACTCCATCAACCCCCCACCAGCTGCACTTTGCCCCTGCACACAAACACACACACACACACACACACACACTCAAGCAAAAATATTTCCCAAGGCGTAAAGATTTGAACTTCGATGCCTGCCAGGTCCTGCAGCATCACTGCACACACAAACACGTGTTCGGCGCATATATACATACATATATATATATATATATATATATATATATATATATATATATATATCCCTTAAGGGCGCACGTGTTACACGCACACACAGTCTGACACTTTTATTCACACATGTGCATACACTCCTGTATACCACAGACAGTATGCATACACACATTCACAGCCACCTGTCTGAAGCGCCCCGCGAGGCCCCCGCAGGGAAGACAGGAGACCTTTAACTTCTGTGTGACACGAAAACCGTCCCGGGCATCAGTCTCCCTACATGGCCGCCGCTAATCAGAACATGCCTCCCAGATTTACAAGTGCAACTTCCCTGAGGGGAAAAACAGTCAGTGCAGTCAATTTAGCCGGCTGTTCAGTACGCTGCCTGATCGTCTGACTGGTTAGCTGGCAAAAAATACACGGAGGTATATTCTACACATGAATTCCCTACATCAATATGAGCTAAAGCGTGTAAATGTTTGCAAGCATGCCTCCACACGCACGGAACGCTCAGCCGTGCTTTCACACACGTTTGCATGTGTAAAAGTATACCGCATATATTCAACCTGTCATGCATGAGCTGTCAATACATAGACGCGGACATGCACACATGGATGCACACAAAAAAAAAAACTAAAAAAAAAAAAAACGACAGGAGGATCGGGCAAGAGGCAGTCTGATTGCTCATCAAGCGGCAAGCGGGAGCTGGCAAGAGGCATCAATAGGACTGAGGCTCGGTCTCCCGGGCCCACCTGTCGATTACAGTGGTAGAGACAAGCTACCTGGTGCCTCAATCCATTCCGAGCAGCCTCCACCGGGCCTGTTAGACACCTGAAGAATTTTGATGCCGGCAGGGAATAAGGGACCTTCCACTTCGCACCGGCACATACACGATGGTTTCCCACGGCTGCATAAACCATAGAGATAAACAACTCTACAGAGGAACGGGCCGAGGATACAGATCTGTCGCTCATGTGGTAGCGATTCAGTTTGTAAGGGCAGTATGAGATAGATTAATATCAGGCTGTCCGCAGATACATGTAAAATGAGAGTCTCACAAAGAGCTTCGATGCGTTCCATTGAGCTGGCGAGGACACAGTTAAACACAGAATACAAATGGAATCCACAAAAAACACAAAGCCCATAAAGTGCTGCGGCTATTTACAGCACAACAATCCCAAACAAATCTCGCACTGTTACAATCGTGAATGTGATATTTATCACAGTTTGGCCTCCAGAGCTGAATTATGTCTTCTGAATATTTGGCCAAAGGACAACAATCCCATTGCCCTCTGCTGGCTTATAATTAGACGAGATTAGAGCGGGATCAAGCTGTTTCTTTCGCCCATTTATTCTCCCGAGGGAGAACAGGGTGCAGGGGTGGGAGGTTTTACCCTGTCGAGTCGGCTGACCTTGGACGCAGAACAGAAACATGCACAAAGATGATGATCTTGGAGGAAGATTAGAGGCGCTTTATGCTGGTATATTAGGGAAGACACAGCTGTCTGATTTTCATCCAAACAGCCAGTAAACTCTTTGAAATACAAATACACATACATACAAAGTTAATCAACCCGATGCATTTTATTTAATTTACTTTAATTTATTTTTTGGGGGGGTGGGAATTGCAAGCACACACACTCTGGTTGAGAGTTTCAGAGATTCAGCACCATGGACAGCTCTCAGACTGAATCTTGCTGGCCTCTCCTCACACACACACACACACACACACAGAGAGGCTGGGGGGGTTAATTGATCACGTTTCCTGATGAATTTGCCCGCTGACTTCATGCTAGTAAATCTTGCCAATACTAAGGCACAGGATATTGATTGTCACTGAGGTCAGTGCAGGTATGATTATTAAGTGGGTGATAATCAAATCTGAAGACATGACCATAATTGATTTTAACCCTCGCTGGATCTAGAAGCTCTTCTCAAAGCTGCTGCTCTAAGAAACTTTCACGTTTCACGCTGTAAGAGTCCGGGGATGGTGGTGATGTGGAGGAGGACGCGGAGCCTCACGAACGAGGATCTCCTGCAGAATCCGAATGTGTTGTGGACCGGATGATGCTCATCCTGTGCGCAATCACGGCCTCTCACTTCACCCCGCCCCCCCCCCCCCCCCCCCCCCCCCCCCTTTTTTTCTTCCTCTCCGTTTCAAAGCACAGGTCGGCGACTCTTCCGAAGCTAGATGGCAGAAGAGCCCCACTGCAGCTGAGCTACGCTCTGCGCCGTCATCACCCCATCTTTGCATTGCAAATTGCCCAGTCCCATCACTCCCAATAACGGCAGCGCTCGATCTCCAAAATGAAAATCAGAGTTATGGTGGGATTGCCTACCGGGCGAATTTCTTTCATCAGCTTTCGGGACGGGATGCTGCTTGTCTGAGTCTCACCTAACACCCACCTCAGCTCCCTGCCTCCCCTCACGCGCCAACGCTCGCGCGCGCGCGCGCGCACACACACACACACACACACACACACACACTGTCATTAACATAGTTCATTTCTTTCTCGGGATTTACATTCTTCCCGTAAAGACGCACCTCCTCCTCTTCCTCCTCCTCCTCCTCCTCCTCCTCCTTCACCTCCTCCTCCTCTCCTGCCACCCACACCTTCACTGTTCCCGCTTCATGATTAGTGATCCACACCTAAAACAAATCATACTTACACAGGACGCTCTCTCTCTCTCTCTCTCTCTCTCTCTCTCTCTCTCTCTCACTACACCCGTCAACCCCCCTTCCACCACCACCACCACCCCCCTCTCTCTCTTTCTCTCTCTCTCTCTCTCCCTCTCTCTCTCTGCGTGCTTCAATTGCCGATCGATGAAGGCAGCATTCAGACTGTAGGACAGTCTCCTCTCCTTCCTCTACCGCTTCATAGGGACTTAAAAAAAGAACAGATGTTGAGCAGCGAACGCGTGAGCGCACCAGCACAGATCCTCACACTTGATGCCCCTCTCAGCAGAGATGGTTGAGCCCTGGTCCAGGTTGCTGTGGTCCTCTCCTAAAATTCAGTCTTGCTCACTCCTCTCCTATCAGCTGACATAGCGCGGCGGGCGGCTCTGCCTGTTTCTCCTCTGAGAAAAAGGGAGAAAAGGGAACCCACTTCAACCCAACAGAGAGAGAGAGAACAAACAAAAAAAAGGCTGTAGGTTACATGTGTGAGTTGTGAAACATGAAGGGGATTTACAGAGACGGATACTACGACGGATCTATTGAACTACGGGACGTTTTCAACAGGAGATGCGTTAAATGTGGCCGAGGGGACTTTGTTCAAGCCAGAACGATGAGGACTAGGACGGGAATTGTTTTTTGGAATCTCATCTTTTCTCTGATGTTCACTTGTGTGAAAGGTACGAGCCACTGCAGCAATTCTCTCCTGTTTTCTGATGCGCTTGGTGTGCCCGTGTGTGCGTGTGTGTGTGTGCGTGCGTGCGCGTGCGTGCGTGCGAGAAAATCAAAAGCTTTAACGTTTACAGACGTGCGCAGAAACAGGCTGCCACGGTTTGCTGGTCGGAGTTTTTAAAGGACGCATTTCCACCCGCTTTAGCGCTCAATGCAGGCTTTGACTGAGCCGCTCAATAGATATTCCTGCGGTAGCCTACGCTCCTTCTAATAGCCTACGTGAGCTGCTTTGCTTAGTAGGGTAACTAGTGAATTGTTGGAGGCGCAAGTGCGTGCACTGCAGATCTCCTATAGGATGCTCAGAGATTCTGATTTATTTAGGCTGGAGCTGTTCCCTCTTTTCTGGGTCGACTTTTCAAGTATTTATGTGGGGTTTTTTTTTTTTTTTTTTTTTACGTCACGCCAGAATTTGTTGGAGCATTTAGGAGGGCCCAGGCAATTAGTGGTGTGAAACCAATTTGTCGACTGGTGTTTTAACGGGACTCGCCAGTGCAGGCAGGTGTAAGGTGGGCTTGTTAGTATTCCGGTGGCTCTTTTCTCGGGGTCCGTCCTTTCAGTACTCGCCTCTAGCTGGTGAGGTAACCGCTGGGTCCCATTTTTCCTTGCCCTCATATGCATCAGCTATTATTTTACTCTGACGGTGAACAATTCAGCTCTGGTGAGATGCAACTTCTCTGGTACAGCTTCTTAAAATGCATTCCTCGGTGACCACATGGAGCAACAGCAATCCTGGACTTTGCACTTATCTGCCCGGTCACATCCGCCCCCCCCTTTTTTTTTTTTACCCCAGTAATGTGACTCATGCTATTTACATACTACAGCCTCAGTGGGATTAAGACAAAGCAATTGTTGCTCATTCGCCACACTGTAATTACCATGAGGCCATCCATTCAACTGACATTTAAACAACATTTACAGGAAACAAGTAAAAATCCTCTTCCCGGCTTGCTTGCATTAAATTATGTGTTGGTTGCAAAGAAAAGTCTGTATTTGTTTGTGTCTGTGTACGATATATTTAATGATCGTGTGCAAAATCATCCTTTCCAACTCAAATTAGAGCCAATGGAAAAAAAGGCAAATCTAATTCCAATCCTCCAAATGTTTTCTTGCCAGTGTGTGTGCGCGTGTGTGTGTGCCTGTGCGTGTTCAGGGCCATTGTGTGTGTGTGTGAGTGTGTGTGTGTGTGTGTGTGTGTGTGTGAGTTCACGGCTATTTATCTGTTGAATGCATGTAGAGTATGTGTATGTGCTTGAGTCTGGGCACTCACAGATATCAATTTACATGCAGATTGTTCACCCTGTGAGTAATTCTCATGTCTGTCTATTGGGGGTGGATGGAATGTGCAGCATGCAGAGTAGCAGCGCCCACCAAGAATGAGCCAAGCCGAGTCGAGCAGAGTCGGGCGCAGTGCTGTTTCATCACCACCCACATTGTGGCAATGTCAAACCTCGAGGCCACTGCCAATCCTCCCAGTTCTGTTACTTATTAGGGAGCCAGCCAGCCAGGGATTGGGGAAGTGTGGGGCGGGGAGGGTGGAGGGGGAGGAGGCCTTTTTTCTTCTTTCTGAAAAGTGCAAAGGAAATAGTGACACAGAGCAAAGGGGTGGAGGAGGAACCGCGGAACAGCTGTTGTTCCTCTGCTCTGACAACTGACACAGTGTTTGCACAAGTAAATAAGATCTACTAGATTTGGCCTGTGACTCACTTCTCCTTCTAAGATAATGATGCTGTAAAGAAAGACCTCTATCGAGCAAAGTTTGTACAGCAACACTTTGCTGGAGGAGCTCTCTCATATTAGATTACTTTCGAGCCAGGATCATGTGTGTGTGGGTGGTGCACAGTCCTCTGTTTACTAAGTTATCTCAGTCACCTGTCCGATTCTTGGCTCTCACCACAATTTAGCAACTTAGATGTGGATTAAAGAAAAATACATTCTTGTTGCAGCGGTCCACTGCCAAACAACTGAGGACATCCACTGCAACTGTGTCATCTAATCCTCGGGGAACTTATAAAACTGCCTGACACAGACACAAATTTAGGAAGCTAAATTGCAGCAACTGGATTTTATTTTTCACACGGAGAAAAAGTCTTGGGTCAGAAACTAATTGAACTCCTTCACGCTGATAGCGAGCACTTGACTGTATCTTCTGCTGAGTGCAACAGCTGCCTTTTTTTCTCTTGTGACAATCACGCCGCATTCTTTGACTCGATGACAATCAATCAAGTTCACAAAGCCGTGAGCATCCCATTCTTATGAATCAGGCTTGTGTGAGCAGTGGATAATATCCTGTGAGAGAGTGATGCATGAGATTCAGACTGGAGTGATGCCCAAAGCTTCCTGGATCTGACCTTTAAATTGTCTATGGTTGCGCCTTATATTAAGATGCACATACTTGTGATAGTGAGTAAGGAAGCTGTACGTGAATTATGATCTTAATATGCTTTGCTCAGTATGAGCCGTATACTTTTGTGCAACCATGAATGCACTAATTCCCCTTTAATAAACACTACATGACTATAATCTACTCTTATGTAATAAAAGAGAAACCTACAAGTGTTAACAGTGTTCAAGTCTTTCTAACTCAGAACATGTTCCACATTCCAAAGTGAGGACCTGCTCATAGCTGGTTTACCAGTCGAACATATGCGGACTGATAAGTGTCAGTCCACGAGTCGTAACTCATGTATAGCTAGAATGTCACTCAGTCGAGTGCATACCTCCACCAAGGCCCAACAGTCCCCTTTCTTTATCACTCATAGATACCGGACCCCTAAACACATTACATTTTTCTTCATCAAGATCCCTGAGAAATTAACAGACATGTTGCCAAACATTCTATCACTCGCAACATTACATCCATCCATTTATCTAGATGTGCCCAAAAAGCGAATGGGGTCTATTCTGGGGTGAAGCGCATCTTCCATCAAAGTTTTGATGGAAAATCCATCCAGTAGTTTTTTTTTATTTAATCCCACTCACAAAACCAACCAACAAACCGACACAATTATCAAAGCTTTTTTAATTACTACAGTAATTATGAGATTATTGAGGGAAAACTCCTAGTTCATGGCCTAGCTGTTGAAAAATATGGTCTGATAAATAGCCAACAAGCTACTTATATACATACTAATAAGCAACTAGTTAATGCTTACAAGTGTACCCTAATCTCCAGTGTTGAGAATTAGAATATTTCTCCTTGAACCTGATGAATGGTATCTCACTTCACATTGTTATCTATATAAGACAGGATAACACCCCCGGCGTTCAGTGTCTTGTACTGGACAGTCCTAATAGAGAGCTGATGAGGAAAAGTGGGGAGGGGGCGGGATCTTCATGGGAAGTTGAAGGGACGCCACGGGAGAGGACACACAGAACACACGGGCGCTGGCCCGTTTCCCGCGCTGACATTAGCACGTCAAATGACAGCGAACGACTGATGATGGAGAACAGATTGTTGAAAAATCTGTTGCGTCCCAGCACTTCTGTTCCTCGTGATTATGCTCTATCCCTCAAATTTCCACCTAGCTTCCATATTTTGTTAAAATGTTGTTGTTGTTGTTTTTTTTTAAACTCTATACCAGACAATCCTTAATTGCTGTTAATCAGGTGCGTTCTGCACAGACAGTAATCTGGCCACTGAGCCCTTGATGAAGACTTTCTCTCGATGTGATTATGTAAACAGGCTGGAAAGGCTGCTGGGGCTAATCAGGATTACAATTTGTCTGTGTAATTATACACTATCTACAGGGAATTTAGGGCATTATCCCGCTGCCCCTCGTGTTCTTTATCTCCAACAGTAGGATAAGTAGAGCACAAGTATGAGTAAAAAAGTGGACAGTCTCCAGAAGAATCACCAGAGTTCAGCGCGACCCGGAAGGAACTATATATAATTTTCCAGGATACAAGTTTACTCCCTGGACCCCTGATGCCTCTTTTAGTGCTGCCATCTAACTGGAAAGCCTTAGCAGGGTTCCGATGCACTACTGGCCTCTCGCCCGTGGTTTTCGGCCTGGCCCAGGCTCTTAAATGTTGCTGACAGGTCCCTGCGAAGGTTGGATATAGTTTGCTGGTTCTGATTAAGTCAGTTCTTCTCAGGTATCAGTTTTAATATAAGCGGTACTCTTGGGGGGAGAGAGATTGGCAATATCTTGTCTTCGGGAAGAAAAATAGCTCACAGTTTGTTGAGATTAAATGTAATAGGCTGAGGAGAGGCTGCTTCCAGAGTCAAGGCTACAGATTCAAGGTGGACTGTCTTCTGCACCTCAGGTGGGGATTAAACTCCGCTAACTGTCTGGAGGCATACCGGCTGATAAAAATGTGTGCATTCATTTAGCCCAATGCATGCAGTGGTGGAAATCTCAAAACCCTGACAGGTGAGAAATTTGCATTCACATGGTGCTGGGATGTATTGATGCAAACACTGTATTTAATTTATTAGGAGGGAATGTTAAAGGCAGTGACACATCTGTTTTAAGTGCGATATGGAACTAATAAAACAGTGACTACACTGCTGCATATAAAATGTATGTCCTGTGTTCACTGAAGCCCAATAACATCCATACCAATCCAATACTTTTCGTTAATCTTCCTTAGAATTGTATCCAAAGTGTGTTATATTGCCAGTGTTATCCACTTTATAACCTTTGACCATGGCGTACCCGCCTACCGTCACGAATCCTCCCTCACACTGATGACAGCTGCTCTTGTTTGTGTCCATGGCTGTCGGCTGGATTTTTGATCTGTGACAGGAGAGCAGGCAGGGGCGAAGCATGGCCAGGGAAACAAAGTGGGCTGATGTGAAGGTAATTGAGAAGGTAGACTGCTCAGCGATTCAACAGCATATTTCAACAACAATTAAAGTGATAGGTGTGGATAGCTTAACAGGTACCTGTTTAGACTCTCAACTACATTGTTCTGTTATCAGTGTTTAAGGAGGCAGCACTGGGCAATTTTATATTCCATCTAGTTAGAAAATAGACTAAGGCAGGTAGATTGCAGATAGCTCAGATGTGTGCGAGCTGCTCTCAGGTCAGCAGCTTAGGAATTATTGATTTTCTCATAAATGCTACATCTCTCTTAATTCAACAATTGACTCTTTTAAGTTGTCTGACATCCTCTGCTAGGAATCAAGTTGCAATGTGATCTCAAATACATTCTTCTGTTTTGCATACTGAAAGAAATCATTGATTGACTAATCATCTGATTTATTGTTCCATGCTGTGTTTTGACCTTTGGTCGTGGCCTGTGGAGCTGAATGTATTAACATACTTATTCATCATCCATCAATGTCCATTCCTAGTTCAAAACCTGGTCTAATTTTGGTTCTAATCAAGGACACACAGTGTCACTGATTGGAAGAAGCTAAACCTAGGGGCCAAGCCATTATCATCGAACTGCAGTGGCAGCAGTTTAGGTCTGCAGTGCCAGTCCAACCTGTGGAGACTCAAAGAAATGACAGTGACAGCAGGTTAGAAATGACAAGAAAAAGACAGGGACAGTAATATCTGTGTTACTGTGGCACTTCAGGCGATGTGTGCCACAACTGTAGCGTTTTTTAGTGTCTTTTTAATACCTTCGCTGAGTGTGTGTGTGTTTATGTTTGTGTGTTTCTTGGAAGGGTCAATGCAGGGGATTTTATCTACATTTTATTTGTTTAAAAGATGATAAGGGGATAACACAGAGGCCAAAAGACAATTAGTTTAATAGGTTGGCTCAAACTTGAGTTATGGCAGGAACAATTCATTGATTCATTGATTAGTTTTCACTGTTAATTTTCAATTAACAGAAAGTCAATCAGCAACTATATTGATGATTGATAATAATGCCAGGTCTTTTACAAGTAGGATTAAAGAAAAATTGCTTTTCCCAGTTTTCAAGTGAAGCATGAAGCTTTTCTTTATCACGCATGATAGTGAACTGCCAATCTTTGAGTTATGGACCGTTGAGAAGAACAAAACAATTGAAGACATCATGTTAAGCTGTGGGAAATTATAATAGACATTTTTCACAGCTGTTTGACATTTAGTGCACGAACCGATTAACTGAGAAAATAAACGATAATGAATATTATCCCCTATTGCTGCCATAACATGAGTATGATTAAAACTGTTTCCATAACTGTCAACGGTATTATTGTTTGCATAATTGTATTTTTTTCCACTTAACACTATGGCTGACTTCTCTGATGGCCAAGTAATTGAAAAACAGATATTAAGATTCATACATTAGGTGTTTAGAAATGGAAATTGGAAATACATTTATGATACCTTTGGGTGTTTTACAGCTACAAATTGTGTTGCACTGAATTGAGTTTCTGTTTGATTACTTTATATACACTGCAGGATGTGAACCAGTTTCCTGATGGTACCAGTGTTGTTCGATCTTTTCTGTTGCTCTTGTAGCATTAAAAACTGAAGGAATGAGAATAAACAAAGTACTTCAACTTGATTATCTATTATTGTATTCGTCTCTCGGCTGGCATAGGACATTTTCTAAACTAAAAATAAATCAACAGAAAATAGCTTTAAAACAGTGCAACTGTAACATCGCCTCTAGGTGGTGCAAAATTGCTAAACTCCTAAAAAAATCGGTATCATAATAATCAGAGAATCTGCAGCCAGCTTTACTTTAATGAGGCCATTTCTGATTGAGTTACAAGCCATTAAGCACTAAGCATAACTTTTTTTTTTTTAAAGTAAAAAGCATCCTCATTCTGTGAACAGGCTGTTTACCAGAGGAAGATGTTTACTTGGAAAAGTGAAAAACAGTCAAGTATTGTTCGAGCCTTTAGATAGGAAGAGACAGAATCTTGCTCTGTGCTTCATTCCTTTTACCTTTTTCGGGGGAAAGTGAAGTGTTGATGTTATTGTTTGTTTGGGAAATTGGAGGCTGGAGAGACAGGCGTCCTATTAGATGTGTTGTTGGCTCACAGTTTTGTGGTGTACAGCAGCTCTCACAGTGGTGGTCTGGCATCAGGTGCAATATGGTTCAGTAGCACTTTGAGGAGGTATTGGTGTCTAGCCATGCAATACTGTATCTGCAGGGAGGTAGCTAAAGCGCCGGGAGCACGCAGACGCTTGGAAACAGTTATTATACTTGGCTACGCAGACACACAGCGTCTGTTATTTTCTTGTGCACCGGTATGCGTTTGGTGTGTGTATTTGTGGACGAGCCAGCTGTGTTTCGGCATGGCAGTGTATTTGATTTTAGTATTTCTCACCTCAGCGGTTGGCAATTTAAAACCACCGAATGGAATATTTCCAAGCCCTTTTCCAAATTGCAGTGACACACTCATGAGGTAATAGTCGTTCTCTGGAAAGCCTCTTTTCTGTTTCTATTGTATGGAGCCCATTTCCTTTTCATCAAGCATGCAGACAAGCATGGTGAGGGGCTGCGATTATGCACATTCTATCTGTATGAATTGTGAAGGTGCAGCACAGCCATGCAGATAAAATCCCTCTCTTTGGGAACATCAATTTAAGATTTCTGTCTAGTAAGGTCGCTGGCTGGGCCCGAGCAGTCATCACTGTTGTATTTCTGGCTGTGTTGATGAAAAATTATTTTCTCTTCCCTCCGCATTTTTCTGTCTGTGGCTCAGAGTACAGCTTGTCATAGAGCTAAGAGAAAAGTGTTTGGATTGCTAAAAACAAAATTACCTCTAAATATAACTCCTAAGTGCTGCAGCAGCTCCCATTTGATATGCTGCAGACCCTGAAGATTCAAGATCTAATGGTGTGACAGCAGACGGGCAACAAAAGGATTTGTTTTCTCTTCCTTGCCAGTTATGCTCAATTTTGAACATCATCTGTAATTTTTAAATCTATAACTTTTTTTTTTCTCCTTATAAAATCCAATTCTGAGCAATAAAGCAGAGTCTATATCGACAACAGTACTGTTTCTCTTTGTTGTGTTTTGCCGTGCGGATGTATCCCACCAGGATGTTGGTTGACCTTTGTCTCGTATCGTAAGGGCTCTATCTTTCCAGTCACTGCTCTGTAACCAGGCCCCCCCCTGATGGATATCTCTATATTGGCTGACTCACCCTTAAGGCCAGGTACAAATCAATGCAGGTTTTCTTTTTTGTGTGGATTTTTTTTTTTTTTTTTTTTTGTACCCTAACTTTGATTGCTTGGAGTGGTGCTGCAGCGTACCCCTCTGTTTGTGATAGGTCATCATCATGAGCAATGATGAAATGCCATCCGGAAGAAGAGGCGCCCTTGACTGGGCATGCACTACATAGTGAGGAAATGGGGTACCAAGCAGAGAGGGAAAATAATGCATGCCAAAAATAAGTCTGGAAGAGGAGCTTGAAAGCGCATAGCTCAGTAGGCTTGTGGACATTGGGCTTAGGATTTGTTTGAAGAGAGATGCTGTGATGTATGAAGGGTGAAGGCAAAACACTCCTCATGCATAGATTGACTGGTGGTCCGAGTGGTGTTCAAAGCGAGGATCTTTTCCTTCTGAAGCCCTGAAAATGTGCATTTTAGTATGATCTTATGGTATCACGTTTAATATAATTTTGACTATACTGCTGTGAAGGAAACTTTTTAAACAGTCACTATTAATTAGACATATAGCATATTTACGTAGAAGTACCCCTTATGGTCCCTTATGTTCCCATTTCTCATTCACAATATATTTCCAGCAAATATACTATGCCTGTATGAATCTCTCCGCTATTCTAACACTGGTATCTTATCTTACCAGGTACATTTGCTATTCAAATAGCAGGCGCAAGGTTAAAAGTCACAAAAAGAATCCTAAAAAAACTTAATGAAATTTTACATAATAACTATGAATTATACCGTGCAGTCGGAAAAGCCGCTAGTCAAAAGATGCAATTAGCATTGAAACGGAAACATCGCATGAGTGTATTTTTCTTTGGTCTCTAGGCTCAGTGCATGACACATGCTGGCTACAATTATAGCTGCATTGAGGTAATTTAACAAAGTGATGTGTACAGATACAGATACAGATACAGATACATGCAGCTGATAAAGCAGTATCTCAGCCGTGTCAGCTGTTACTATTATTCAAGGGTCCTTGAGCAAGACAAGGAACTCGTAATTGTTCCAGATGTGTGTGTGTGAAAGACAACCCAATCTCCAGGATAAATGTTGCAAATCACCAATATGTTGAAACAACGTTTCCGAACTGATGTACTAAGGCTGTGTAGTCGCTACATGGTCTGATTCCAACCTGTTGCTGTAAAAAAAACAAAAAAACAAAACAAAACAAAACTCTCTCTCCCTGTTTCTTGTCATTATTTGCCTGTGCTGTCAAAAACCCCATGAAAAATAATGAATAATGTTGATATGATAGACTGAAATGTACAAATTCAAAATGTAGATACATTCAATGCAAACGTTTATTCTGGTGACTGAGCTGATAAAAAAAAAAAGAAGCCTTCCAACCGGCAATAATGTAATTACAAAGTTTGACAATATTAACGTATCATCCTCTCTTTTAAATTCTGTATACTTTTAAAGTAAAGTCCCTTGACAGTGTCGTACAGCCAAAGCCATATGTCCTTACAAAGAGCCTTGCAACTGATGTCCTCTCCTTGTTTTGTCTGTCCACACATCACAATCATGCTTCTTATGAAGAGCCCAAGAACAAACCGTTTTTGATGTATAATGCATCTAACGTGCTTCTCCCAGATGGTCACTGTTCACAAGCAACTGATCTTTAGTCCAAAGAACTTTTTGAAATCCTTAGTTTCCAAGCATATGCAGTCACTCCCTCAATGTAAGTCTGACTGGGGCCAAAGGATGGCGCTACATTTCTATAACTGCTTGAACACTGAATGCTGTTAATCAGTGAGCAAAAGCTTGTTGTGCCATTATTACTCTGATTGCTGTAAGGCACAGGATTTTGTTAGATTAGATAAACTTTATTGTCTCATTGGACGTGCAGGCTGCCACATAAACCGGGGACAATAGACAGGCGATGAAGGACAAACATAGCACAATAGATAGCAGATCATTTCCATAAGCTTCAAGGACTGTATAGCAAATGGAGCACAATAAATGTGCAAAATTAGGTCTTTCATCAATACTCAACAGTTTGACTGCCTGCGGGGGGAAAATAAGAGTTTGTCTGATGGTTAAATCTGCCCTCGGGGATCCTGAAGCTGACGAGCTGAAGCCAGAGGGTCAAAGTGGGGATGTTTATTTTCTGAGCCTCAGTCTCACGATGGTCTGTTCGAAATAGTCGATTAGGGAGGGGTAATCTTTCATTCAGCAATCATCCATTTATCCCATGATCTGTTTTTCACTCATAATAATTTGGACGGCAGTAAATGACTCCACCTCCCCTCTCCCTATTGCACATAATGATTCCTCTTTATGACCTAACTATAAATCTGTATAAATGGTGGAGGACAAGTTATATGCTGTTGACTTGTTTTGGGCGCACCTATCCCTTCAAACACGAGTAGCTTGTGTGCTGGAAAGCCAAAATGTTGTCTCTCAGTTGCCTCCATGCTTAAAGCGAGCATTAAGTAATCTATTTAGCCTGCAACTAAATCTATAATGGGACACCTGCTATGATGCATAATGCATTCAGTCTACAAAATCAATCTTATTTTCCATCCACGCAGGGTACAGCACTGTGCTTCATTAACTGCTTCACTCTGCCCCAAATCTCTGTAGTCACCTGGCAAGGAAGACGGAATCATGTGCAGTCGTCTCTCGCAAGGCCAGCAACACGTATAGATATGCTTGCGCTCACACACAGACACGCTCATACAATTCAGTCTGACAAAGAGACAAACGCCTTCTGAAACCTCATCAGGGTGGGAGACAGCTGCCATTTCCTGTCTGTTTCACCCGGCAAGTTTAGCACTCACTCACGAGCATGAAAGGTTTTCGTGCAGCGGGAAGGTGCTATTTGTGTGTGTGTATCGGAAAGGTTACGGGTAAATGTAACTGTTTGAGGAACAGCTGGGATCGCTCACACGCTGTCTGTCATCCAGCCTGGCTGCCTGATGAAGCCCCTGTTCGTGCCAGACTTGTGTGTTATGATACTAATTTATATTTCTGAACCGCATTTTCCCCACTGTGCAATCACAGCATGTTGTTAATTTGGTTTCTCATCACAATTTATGGTCGGTGCTGCAGCGTGGCACTAACACGGGGTCGGTGAGAAACCCCAGGGAGTGCTTTTTTTTCTTTTTTCTTTTTTTTAACAATTGAAGTGATGATGGAGGTCAGAGCCGGCTACTAAGCGGTGACGGCAGAATTCAAAGAAGACAAACTGTTGGTGTACAGTGAGCGGTAAATGGATCTGATGTCCTCTCTCCCCGCTACAAGGAAGTGCGTGTTGTCGCCGCGTTTTTCTTTGAAGTAACAAGATGATTGTTTACAATGTTCTTTTTGTAGATACAGCGCTTATGGAGATGACAGTGCTTAACATATTACAAGAGCCTATGAATCAGAGGATTGAGGGGGATTCTAATTCATAAAGGATAGCTTATGGGAAGAAACAAGCGGGGCGCTGGATAGTTGGAGGGAGGAGGGGGTGAGGCGAAGACGGGAAAATGAGAGGTAGAATATCAAAGCAGGAAGGGACAGAGGGATAAAGAAAGGAAGGGAATAAGTGGCTGAAGAGCGGGTGAGATAGGAAGATGAAGGATGAAAGGAATACATAGATCTGAGACGGGGGAGAGGAAGAGGGGGAAGCGGAAAGAGGGAAATAGATATCTTGGCAATGAGCATCTGCTCCATCATCTTTAGGACATCAGAACAATCAGCCACACAAACAGTGCTAAGCAGTTCACACAAATAGCATTACTCTGAAGAGTTGGTAACAATCTTCATCTAATGCTTGACAAACACTGAAATATTTCTGGGTCTTATAGAGCTCCTGTGCCTGCTGTAGTCTGTAGTAACGCTGGGTGAAACAAGACAGCCTCGAATTCGAGCAATACACCTGAAATCTAAACAGGTGTGCGTCTTCCTGCCGCTGAGCTTAACCGAAGGTTTAGGATTCATGCTATCCTACAGTGGCCGGCTGCAATCACAAAACTGTGTGGTAACACAATCACAATTTAAACTGCATGACTCTGGTTTCATATATTTTTTAAAGGCTGTTCAAAACTTTTGCGGAATATAATGTTGCTCCCACTGTTGCTGTTGAATATTTAGTGCGATTGTATCCTCCTATGGCCGTGGCCAGGTAAAATTAAATTTTAGATTAATGTATTCATAATTATGTTCATGAAAATGGAGGAGGTGACTTTCCAAGATTAATAATACACTGGAGCTGAACATCAGTTTTCACATGGCGTGTTGTTATGCATATCTGCCCTCATGCATACCTAATCCCCATGCTTCTACTGAAGAGAATTATGTCTGCATTGCAACTTGCAGGTGGGCTCAGCCTCGGTAACGGACATTTCTTCCTCAGAATTATTTTTCAAGGCCCTTGAAACATTCAGTGTGGGTGAGAATCATTCTGTCTTATCTCCAAGTGCTCATCATTAGCTCTAACTTTTTCTTTTAAACTGCCCTACATACGCCCGGCCAAGCTATTAATTGTTTTTAGTTAAAAACACAAGCATGATGTTGCTGCTAGGAAAATGTGTTGCTGGCTCTTTTGGTGGCAGCTTTGTGAAGATGAAGGCAATGTGGATCAGGCAGGCCTAATTTCAGTTAATTAAATTCAAGAATGAGTAAAACTTTAGAAAAATGCAGCAAAAGAGTTTGTGCAGACCACCAAGCCACCAGATAAAATAAATATCAAAACAGTTGCTGGTCAAACTTGCTGTTTTAATGCAATTACAACCTTGTCATCAGAAATCCACACTTTTACCACAATGCTCACATATTTGCCGGATCAGTGAAGATGGTTGTTCTGGAAATTATTACATTCCCGAGAGTGCTTGAAACAGCAGTAATGCACCGTGTCAAAGGTTGGATCACGTTGACCCCGTAGGTGGCGCATCAGTGCTGCAAATTTGCCATGATTAGCCTGTTTGCTCAATGGTGGCGGAAATAATTGCAACTTAGACATGCTTCAGACCTGAGCAGGGAAGTTTTACCACTGCGTTTATAGCAGCAGTGCATCACCAGGCACATCATAAACCTGTTATTTACTGTATGTACAACTGTATCTAAAAGGAGGTCAGGCCGGTTGATCACTCGATACAGCGGGAGTGAATTGGCCTCAGGGGCAGGTCAGTTATCAGGACAATAGGTGGAGATACAGCTCCGTCAGGGGCCCCTGTGCGTATAATATCCTGAAGGTGTTGAAAGATGTAAAGATTGTGGAGACATTTTCCAGAGGATTATCATGTGTGTGATAACAGATTTGTTTTATGTGAAATATAAACAGCTTACAGGCTTTGTCCAAAAATAATGAATCAGCTTGACAACAGGGAAATTAATTTTCCGTTTGTCTCAGAGTTAAACATTTTGACTGTTCTGCCCACATCCGTTTATAAAAAGGCGCACATATTATTGGGGCGAAAATTACTACTGCTTGTCTTATTAGAGGCCATTTTGGTTGCATAGCTGCCAAATGTTTTTGCCCCCCCCATACTTCAAAGCATGTGTAGAACTATGCAAAACATCCCTTACCTACTGAGTGTGACGAGCTAATTACAGAGTAAATTGTGGGGGGTAAACCATGCATCTTAATTAAGTTTGCTTTAGACAACATGCAAGATAGCCTCAAATAAAATGGCACTCTTCCTTTTCTGTGACACCGTGCGTATGAGAGCATGCACAAGCATTGTTTGTGCGAGTGTTGATATGTGAGCATGGAAAAATACTGTGCTGTAAACTGATGCCGTTAATGCCTGTGAATATATGTCATGGATTATGTTTGTGTATGTGCCTGAGTTACTTAGCTGTGGTACACTTGCTCATTTACATGAACACCACCGAGGTTAGCCAAGCAATCGCATTATAGCAGTTTCACTGTGATAGTATAATGCTTCACCTAATATGTCGAGGGTATTGATTTCCTGCAAGCCAATGCAGCAAGGTGCAAAGATATATCTTGTGTGGGCTGTGAAACAGAGCGTCAAGGGCTTGTGGCACCAAATCGGGAGACCTTGCTTGTTGCTCGTCTCGGGGGCTTTGTAACCCTCTGGAAAGAAGTGGGCAGCAATAATACATCACAAGCTTTTTCTGGACAGTATAACACTGAGAAGCATCACGGCGCAGTCCTCAATTATGCATTTATCTTGTATTATTACAGCAGCAGGTTTCACAGCTTATTATTTTTTGTAATTTTGAGGAGAGCCTCAAAATGGAAACAAAGAACTTGGCTGTTACTCAGCTGTTTGCCAGATTTCCCTCACAGCTTCAGCCAGCTGAGAGAAATGTGGATTTTCCAAACAATTTGTTCTCAGTAGAAGAAATATTGCACCTGAACTCTATGGGCTGTATACAGTCGCTGCAATAAAAATGTTGGAATAACATCTGTACAGGCCTGTAAAGCCATTCAGTTTGTTTATTGCTGCTTGGATGTGTGCACCAGGCAAAATTAAGCTGTTTTCTGCAAGAATCTCTGCAAATTACTCCTTTTCTTCCATGTGCATTTGATTCTGATGGTGTTTCTTTTCTTTGCAGGTTTTATCCACACCTGTGGAGGCACTTTAAAAGGGAGGAATGGGACGATAGAAAGCCCCGGGTTTCCATATGGATATCCAAATGGAGCGAACTGTACCTGGGTGATTGTTGCTGAGGAGGGGAACAGGATTCATATAGTTTTTCAATCTTTCGCTGTGGAGGAGGAATATGACTTTTTATCTTTGTATGACGGGCATCCACACCCGGCCAACTTCAGGACCAGGTAAGGAAGCTTCCCTGAAGCCATGCACCTTGAAGGCTGTGTTTGAAGACTGGCAGGTGGGACAGGAAGTAAGAGGGAGGAAAGCCTTCAGTGATCACTTCTGAGGGAAGGTTCACCTTTAATGTACACATGACAAAGACTGCTTAGTATTCTTGTCAGCAAAGTGTCAGGCATGTCAGCTGCGGTGTGTGTGGATTATAGAGTGTCTGCCCGTTTCTGACATGGTTTTGTGCTGAATTGAAATGTCTTCATAAAACTATAGAAGATTAGGATCTTGATTTTCTTATGAGGGGAGAGAAAAGAGGTTTATTTTGTGCCTTTGTTTGATAGGAGCCAAGATGATTTTTGTATATTAAACAGAAACAGACAGCACAGTTGAAATCAAAATAAAATGAAATTTGCTTCCATACCATATCTTCTTTTAGAGTAGTGGAAATGCAAATTTGTGTGAAAACAGGACATAATGTATTTGATTACAAATCATCACTTGCATATATAAACATTGTAATACAGAAAATAATTGCCTCAATAAAAGTTATCAACACAGGCAAGTTTTGTTATCACATATCATACTTCTTTTTACCCTATTGACTTGTGGCGTCTTAATTTTTGTCTAAAAAACTTCTACAATACTCAAATGATTTATTTTCTCATAGTCTTACTTAGAAAAGTGCACTTCAGGTGCAATGATATACACCAAACTTTTCAGTATTACTCCTACAATATTCTGAAAGTTTTAACAGAGGATTGAGTTCATATATAATTCAGAGCTGGATTTACATAACATTTTTCTTTCTCAAAACACAGATAGAATAAATTTTTTTATGGTTGTTGACGGTGTCTTCTGATTTTCGGAAGGATTTAAAGAGAATCACCTTCTAAAAACCTTTGCCCATATATATCAACAAAATGAAACAAGAATTCCAAAAACTGTCTGTAACCAATGTTCAGGTTTCTGTCCTTGAAATGTATACTGATTAGCACATATTTAATTAAGATGCTACATTTGTCAAATTTAAGCATTGCATATCAATTGTCCGCTTGTCACTAATCAGCTGGGTTAGTTTCATGGTGATAATTATTAGTTTAAAGCATATGTATAGTATTGATACAAAAAACAGTACGGACCGTTCGAGTAGAGGAAAATCAGGGGGAAATCTGTTTATCCCACGATGCTCACTGAAGAGTGTCTTGTAAATGTGTTGGGATACCACAGCGTCAAACTGAAAACTAAGCAGCATCCACATCATTTATTTCTGAATGAGCATGCTGTGCTGGCTTCAGTGATGCATGGGTCAGCTCAGTAGCCACCATCCTTTATTCAAATGTTTCACTGGAGGAGTCAGAGGTAGAGAAAAACACGGGAATCCAGCAGAAAGATCTGTCTTTGTTTACTTTATTCACTGAGCAGGCAAACAACTGTTTACTCTGTGTGCTTTCTGCATTCTCACAAAAAGCCTGAGGTTCAACTTGCGTGGGAAGATTTTTCCTTTTTATTTTTTATTTCTCCCTCTCCCCAGAATCCGTCTCTAACACCATTACTTGGCTCTGCCTTGTGTTTGATTTTGACAGTTAATGTAGTGAGTGTTACTTTATTATTGAATTATACAAAGAAAACCTGACACCTGTGGTGAGATGACATTCGATGACTTTTGCAGTGGAGGCTCACTGAATGCAACCCACATGTAAGATATCTTTAGAAAAGTACATAAGAGGCTCCTCCGAATAGGCAGCATATGTAGAAATACTGGCTTTTGCGGGATGGACACTGCTGAAATGTCCTATTCAACATAGTATCGTCGGCATGTTCTTGATCAAACCTTTCTAACCAGTTTGATTATGAAGGCTATAAAAGACATGCGTATGATTGAGCGAGGGTCTTGAAAGGCAGTATTATTAGGATGTTCTCTTTCCTAAATGAAACCTTCTATAATGAATCGTTTTGTGCTTGGATTTCAAAGGAAATAAGCCACAAAGGTTTCACATTTTCCTTGTCAAACCAAATTGCTCCAAATAAACCCACTCTTTTTTAGATAAGTGTGATGTGTATTGTGGGGAGATTATCTCTCGTCTCAGCTGATGGCGAAGTCAGGATACACACATCAGCTCTTAAACCTGTCAAAAGCTTTTTTTTTTCTTTTTTTAAAAGGACATCTTAGTGTCTGATTATCCACTTTTACTCACAAGCATGCTCCATCAGAGGTGAGAGTGGGGTCCAGCATTTCTCTGTGAAACGCTCAAAAAGACAGAGCCAAAGTGATTTCTCTGGGCCCATTTATGTGGCTCAACTTCAGTGGAAGTGGACTGAGGGCACATGCTAATACAATGCAGGATGTATAGACAAGAGTGGCAATGGAGGGGAATAATTCAAGAGCTGAATCACTGTTGATACTTTAGCCGCTGAATCACTTTGGATACTTAAAAGATTATGTTGCATAATTCTGTTTTCAAGGTCAGGCTTATGAGAGGTTTGTCACTATTCTTGTTTGACGACACATCACTTGATCTCACATATATAGCCTAACTCTTTTCACAATTATGTTTTTAAAAAAGCCTCAAAAACACAATACCTTATGTCTGTGACCAATTATATAGTAAATCACGATATTGCTACGACTTTACATCCATATCATTCTCTCCAGAGGTTAAAGTATTGACAGCCCTAGCTTGTTCCTATGTTGCTGGTAATATGTTAAATTGAGCTCAATATTCAGCATTATACAACATAGCACGTCTTCTCACACCCAGTGCTATGAACAGAGGGAATCATTTCAGGCTAGATATTTGAGTTAAATGTCAGTAAAATGGCATATCATTTACAAGTCATGGCAGGCATGATGATATGTTAACAAACAGATGAGAGATAAATCTTGTGGCTTTTTAATTTAACAACTGTAATCACAGTGCCAGTAAAAACTTTAAAATGGATTGACATCAAAATAGTATCAGCATCGAAATGTATCCATAATAATTGTTTACATTTAAAAAAAAAGAACAACCCCTCCATCAGGATTAATTCCCCACCTGATGTCCGGATATTAAGTTAAATATTATATACCCACATTTTCCATTATCCTTGAATGCAACACCCGTCTCCCACACTCCCAACAAACACTCAAACTATCCTCGCACAGAGAGCAGTAACACCTGTGTGGAAGATGAGTGTTGACGGAGCTTCAGTTTGTCCTGTTACTAATAACTTGTTGTAAGCAGCTTTCATTTAAAAAAAACAACAACACACAACTGTCCCCCTGAGTTTTCGTCTACCTAATTCGCTAATTTGCTCACATAACGCCACCGTCGACTAGTTCCGGTAAAGTTTTTCAGCCAAACGCGAGGCAAGCTGAGCTCCAAGTCTTGAATGTTGGACACAGTCACTGATGATATTGACAAGGAACGTGTCACTAATAGCAACATGGCGGGCAGATTAGCATCATCTGTGTGCCTGCAAAATCCAGGTAAGCTACATTAAATGTCATTCAGCTGCAGAGAAACGCCACACTCAAACAACACTAGTGTAATCTGACTTTTGGAATGGCCAAGTTACAGTCATTTTACTGACCTGGTATTAGCACTTTGGCTAACTGTCACGACCTAGCTACATGTACCAGTGCCATTTAATGCTATCAGGTGCACCTGTGCTGAAATTCAGATGTGACGCATCAAAGTGTGTCCTGTAAAAAGAGTGGTACTAAACTGAGACATGTCAGTGTGGACTTGCTTCTCATTTGATAAGAGCTACACGTCATTGCTTTGAGAGTTGATTTTTTGTCAATATACTTTTCAACTGCTTAAATGTACAAACAAACAAAACACCATGCAACAGTTATCCTTTGATTGAAAATGTTAACAACCTTGGTTCTCAAAGTGGGGTCTGCCGATCCCCAGGGAACCTCGAGGGGATTCCAGGTGTCCACAGGAAAAAGGGAAATGTTTTATTTTCATGCTAATTAAATCCATTATTAATACATTAACAGAGCACATGAATTGTAATGAAATTAGTAATAATGGGGGGTTTGTGGTTTCATTTGTGTCAGTTTAGGGTTCCTCGATGTAAAAAGATTTGAGAACCACTGATTAACAGTATAGTTCAATTCAAAACCAAAGAAACACTTAATGAGGGCTATTTACGTTGGATTTCATCATGAAATTGGAAAATGATACTATGTTAACGCGCTGTATTATTTGTTGCCTGTTAAAGAACAGTTGTAGAGTGCAAGTGTATTGTTGCTGAGTTGTAGGCTATCTCATTTGTAGACAGACACAGGCATGCTGTCAGAAGTGGTTGTCCCATCAGTTTTGTGAACTGTGATTGTCTGCTTGGGTTTAGATTGGTGAGGATCAAGCAGACGGATAGTATTCCTCTTTATCTTCTAATGTCATCTGTCAGGTCATCTTTTTCACGTCTTGGTCCATTTCTCCCCAACCGCTAATTAATTCTAAAACAAGAGGTGTAATTTGTTATTTTCTGTTCAAGAAGGGGCGTTCAATTACACCCCTAAGACAGTTGTATTTGTGTGTTACAAATCCTATAACTGGCTTATTCACAGCAGTTTTAAATGCAATGTAAGGTGATGTTACAATGGCAGTCCATTAACACTGCTGAAGATGTGTTTCTTTTAAGTTCAGTTTTAAACCATGTCTGGATGTCTCAATGTCTCTTCATTTTGTCCTTTTTCCCCATCCTTTTGTTACTGGGCCTTGGCATTCTGCCAGTTTTTAATTTTTGTTATTTAATTTTTTATCAGCAGATCTCTCAGGCTTTGTGTAACCTTCAACTCTCAAGTGATGCTTATGATTCTTGTCCTTTTATGATTCTTGTCTAATTATGCTTATTGAAGAAAGTTAATTTTACAAGTTAAATTTTGGTCTGAGATGGTTGCACCAGTTCAGGCTTTTCCCTGGTTCCATATACAGTTTTTATTTTACATTGGATGGAGGGATGTTTGGTTGGGATGTAAAAGTAGATTTTAACGTCTTGAGTTTGTAACTGTTTCAACCAGTGTGATATATACCAGGAAAGACTAGTAAATATCTGTGCTAGTGTTCATCTTGTTTACATGTTTGAGAATGGGTGCGATGGATGCGATGTCAACAGCGAAACATCAAGATGGAAGATGACATCATTGTTTAGGTGGGCGTTACTCAGTGTTTCTGAATTTGAGCTACTGTGTCCCCTCAGAGTTGCTGCAAGGCAGAAGTTACTCATTAAAACAACACTGCGCTCTTTCTATCTCTGTCTCTGACTTTCTCTTCACTCTCACTCGCTCTCCCCCCGAACGCTCTAGGTAGATGACTGCCCACCATTCAGTCCAGATCTTCTCCGAGGTTTTGCCTGTTAAAAGTAGAGGTGTGGAAATTTCTCGATTGAAGATGCATCGTAATTCGGAGGTGGAAGATTCTGCATCAATGCAGGGATAAAGCATTAACGAGAGTTTGCAGCTTATGTTGATTGTCCGGTCTCAGGGGGACAATAAATTTATGTCACAGCATTGCACACATACTTTGGGTCTCTGTAAAGGAATTAACTAAATAGTATGGTTTAGACCTAGACCAGTTAAAAAATGTCATGTGAAAAACCTTTGTTGCGAACAGGTGCATTAGTAGATTAGGCAGAATCAAACTTATTTAATTTCTCCCCACCAATGTCAACAACTCCTTTACGGTAACCCTGAGGGGACCCACTACTTTTATGTCGTCACTGGTGGGCCGCCTTTTAAATCATGACGTTACAATGGTACAGGGCTCAGTGGTTGATGCCATCTTTGACCAAAACCAATTTGAGTGTAGCAGTGCCTTTTTCTTTGTCCTATAGTACTGGTGAAGTTTAAAAAATATTATCACTGAGCAATTTCTCTCATAATTCTTAGCACTGACACATGAAAAAGGCATAATGTACTTTAAGTGTGTGTGTTCTGGGCTTTGATGCTTATCCAAACTCCAAACCAAAGTACTATCACAACCATTCAGCTAATAGCTGTCCACTAAACTGGCTCACTATGCAAAACAAGCAAAAGTGAGGTCTGCTGGCCAAAACTACATCTGTATTTTAAACATCGAATTACTTCACCCCAAATTACTTTATTGAATCCATAATAATTTAGACATTTTCCGTAAGCTTATAAAATGGGATCCAGTTGGAATATTGAAAATCATTTAGAATTATTTAGTTTGAATATAAGACTCCAACACTCGCGGCCTGGAAGATGTTTAAAATTCATATGACAGTATTAATAAGAATATTTTTCTGATATATCACAATATAGCAAAAGGGAAGCAAATACACACATAGAGACTGAGTGACGCCGAGATCCAAAAGTGGCTGAAGGTATGTCAATTGCTGCTCAGCGGCATATTGATCCCCAGACTGGCATACAGATTCTCGCGGTGGTATACCGATCCCCAGACTGGCATACAGATTCTCAGAGTGGTATGCTGCTACTATGCCGCTGTTATTCCACCCACACATGATGGTATATGCCGCTTGAGATTGTTGAGAGACTGTTTTTTTTTAAAGACAAAAAAAATGTATACATTTACGGCAGTACTTGTCGTCAAACCAGCCCAGTGGCATTATATTTGCATATTCATCGGGGGCGATACCCATCCAACAGTCTCTCAGTGCCATAACAATCTCAAGCAGCACATGCCGTCATGTGTCCGTGGAATAACAGCGGCATAATAGCAGTATAGCACTCTGAGAATCTGTAAGCCAGTCTGGGGATCGGTATACAACTCCGAGAATCTGTATGCCAGTCTGGGGATCGGTATATGCCGCTGAGCACCAATCGGCATACCTTCAGCCACTTTTGGATCTCGGCGCTACTGTAGAGACTTGGTGCTAATTGGAATAAATCCCTTTACAGTATGTATTAAACATGTTAGACACAAACTTCACTGTCATTCTGCCAGTTTTTAATTACAGTGATATGGAGTCATTAATTGTAATTATGAAATAATAACATGCTATAATAATTCATCTTTATGAGTCCAGTGAAAGGGCCTAACAATGACTACAGAGATGCTAATAACATTGCCAGGCTTCATATCAGTGTTAATTGTGTGTTAAAGTGTTGACAGTTTTTACTTTGGCTTTAATTATGACAGAAATTATGTGTTATTATAATAATAAAGGGAAGATGATACATGTGAGTAAATGACAGCAAATAGCAGGTGATCAATATGAGGTGGTCCAATTTGCTGTTTATAAATACCTGAAGATATAGCATGCTTGTAAGTTGTTATGAGCCTGAAAACCTAATTAAACATCATCATTAGATGTTCAGTAACAATGTAAATGAAGATAAAGAAGCAGAGTAAGAGTTTCTTGCACAACTTAACCTACTTCCTAGGTCTATGGAGAATTGAAACGGTCTAAAAAGATCAAAACTACAGCAACAGTTGTAGTATATAGAACAACTTTGTGTTTCCGGTTGTGCCTTTCATGTCTAGATGACCTTGATTAAAGCCACAAGCTGAGCCACAAGTCTAACAACAAAGTTGTTCTTTATACCACAGGTGTTGTTGGAGTTTTGACTTTTCACCTTCAGATGTAGATTTAGAACAACCCTTAGTTATTGCTATGACTGTCACTGAACAAATACTGTGGGTATTTAACAATAAAAGTCAAACATGGTTCTCCTCAATGGAAACCACGAACTAGCAAATAAGTGCTCATTGTCTCCTGTTATGCTTATTTTTCAGCATCTTAGCGCTGCTTTATCCCTGTCAGTAGTGCTGGAGAGAAAGCCCGGAGGTAGTGAGGTGGAGGTTGCGTCAGACATTCCCTTTGTCCATCATTTTGACTGACAGGGTTGTAAAAATTCCATCATAATCCATTATTACCCGTCATTTTAATTTAAATCTATCTTGGAAAAAAAAAAAATTCAGTCAATGTCACAAAATATTGGGTTAGTGTGACCTCCGGTAGTGTGGTGTTCAGTGCTGTGTGAGTGGAATACATTTTGGTCAGGATTATGCAGCATGATGAAGACCTTGGATGAAATTGAATTGTAAGTACACAAAGTATGCATTTTTTCAATTCAATGCAACCTACCACCTCCAGTACACTGAAGTGTTTGTTTACAGAGATGTTGGTTCCGGCATCTGTCATAGAGAGGCTGTAATGAAATGCAGACAGAGAAAACACAACAAAGCTTATGTCAGGGAGGTGGCTGTGCTCTGTCAGTGTTTTGGTGGAAATGTATGATTGTCGTGTGCAGGATGCATATCTGCTAATGTTTATAGTCAGGCTGCATTTATGTAAATGTGAACTAGGAAGCCATACACCGAGATTCCTATAACAACTTGACTGACAGACTAGAGAGTCAAAATTTTTAAAAAATGCAATATGCTAAATGGCGTACAGGAGAGAAGTGATACTTGAAATCGCACACTGATGTGTGTTTCAGGGCTATAGGATCTTTGAAAACTGGAGAAACTGCAGTGTCTTTTAGAGTTATATTTAAGTTGCACTATAGTTTATGTTGGCTTATGTGGTACACACAATATAGATGGTGCTTTGATGTGGTATAAGTCATCAGTTGTATGTTTATCATTAAGGCTGTAGTTCAAGGTGGTGTTGTTTTGGATTACACAATATTGAGAGGTCCTCTATTGCATTGCACTTTTCATTTACATGCACTTGAGGGGGTTAGGACATTAGAAACACCTCTTACTACAACGCAGTCCAGGACAACACCATCACCAATGATAGTGCAATGCTAAAACATAACTTAATTAACACCTCAGACTGTGTAAACGAAACCTGAACATTTTAGAGACTGAGTGTAGGTGTCTTGTCAAGTCATTAGCTTTAAAGAGCCATTGCTGATTTGCTGTGTCAAATATAGTATAGGGTTAACAATTTGCAAAACAAGAAACCACAGATTATATTCTGCTGAGACTTCTTGAATGCACATTGAACTAATCCTGCCATTCAGAGAGGAGGAGGAAAAGCACGTCTAATTCTTACTACGAGACAAAAGGATATGGCTCAAAATTTGATGGGTTTTTCCAGATCCGACCCAAACCTCTAAATAGCAACGTTGTTCTTTGTGTTTTAGTCACACTTGTTTTTTTCCAAGTGCTGGATTTCCTCACAATGTGGGACTGTGTTGTGTGGCGCCAGAAAACGATAATTCCATGACAGAGTCTTTGCTTTGCCTGTAGGGCCCAAAATGTACACTAGTCAAATGCCTGCTCTTACACAATTAATTCTCTCCCAAAAAAATCCCAGAAGAAAACAACAAGTTTCTTTACGTTGTGTTTTTTTTTCTTGCCTTTTGTTTAACTTTGTCAAGAAAGATGCAGCACAAACTTTCCCACCCTGTCTTAGAACAACTTGTTCTAAGAGGTGCATATTTACATATGGTAACACATGAAGTCGTTTCATTTTTCATTTTTTCCGTGTTTTTCCTTTCCTTCTCTGAATGTGTTGTTCGCTCAGGTGTTACTTGGAATAAATGAGAAGGTGAAAATAATGACAGCCAACCCTTTTACGGCTTTTCTTTTCCTCTTCTAGGGTATTTATAAAAAGAAACCTTGATAGAGATTAAAGAGGTGTTTAATTTATTAATGCTATTAATTAATTAAGGCATAAATTCAGAAGGGAACAGGACAAAAGCGACAGTGAATTTTTAACATGAAAAAGAATCGACATCCCCATGATGGACCTGATTAGTGTGTCTCCCCATTGATCTATGTATTCTCTTTGCTCTGTGAAGTTTTTCCCCCATCCCTCTCACTTGGTGCTGCATTACGATCCCTCATGCCTGAGAATGGCTGGTTGAAGCACTAATTATTATGCTGAAGTTATATGCTGTGGACGGTTGAGGAATGGAGGTGAGTTAGGATAATAAAGCCTTTTATTCCAGTGTTGTCCTGCATAAATAATGACATCATTAAAGTGATCTTTTTGCACTGTCATTATACAATGAAGATGACAAGCACAAATTGAATTCAGTGTTGATGCATATTTATCCTACTTGGATTTAGAGTTGTGCTTTCTTGCTCAAGCCTCTAAATAAGTGATCCTTTCATCATATAAACCTCAAACCAGTTGGGTCTTTCTGGTTACTTTAAGTGACAGTCAATTTGATCCTTGACTGATTATGGACTTGATGGTGTTTTTTTGTTTGTCTTTTTTTTGTTTGTGCCCCCATGATGTAATTTCAACTCAAGTAAAAGCTGTTGTGCTACTAGATGCTAAGCACTGGGGGACACTAAACACTGTCTAGACGGTTTATTTACTTGTTTAATATTTATATGATATATCCAGTGTGGCTGAACACTGTTGGCATAAGAAAGTCATTGGTTTTGATATCAATAGTCTCTCTGTGGAGTTCACATGCAATACTTTTAAGTGTCGATATATGTGTAGGATTTTTTCTTGTTTTCCCTTCTGGTTGGCAAATCTTTCCAGTTAAATTTTTCAGCTTTTAACTTTTCTCATCACTGGTTTATAGCTTGAAAGCTTGTAATTGCTGGTCAGGGACGGGGTCATTCAAGTAGCAGACACAGACTCCTGAAAGGGAACAACATGTGTATCTCATGCAGTGTTGGGTGTTTTAAAGTGGTTCGCATACAGGGAGTGAGACTTGAACCCTTTGTATGACTGGTTCTCTGCCCAATATGTGGACAAAGTTCCACACGGTTGCCAAGCAAATCAATTCCTGCGGTCCAACCATTTATTTTTGAAACATACCTATATCCTTATCTTCAGGGCATTTCTATCAAGTACAGTATCAAACAGCAGCATCGCACATGAACATATTGGAGATGACCCCGGTGCAAAATGAGCTTCACATGACAACAAAGCTAATGCTAACTGAGCTAGCACTGCAGTAATGATAGTAATGGACACTGAAAGGAACTCTAAAAACACAGTTATAGGCATCACTTATTATTTAGTTGGCTTCAAGTAAAGCATAACATTCACACAGTTTCTTTTGATCGTCTCTCAATATAGCGACATATAGTCCAACATCACCCCAGATAGGGAATAGCCACACTGAGCAACATGATAACGCTTGACCTTCTGACATAACAGCAAAACAACATGACACATGAAAACACTTGCAGCTTCTTAGTTTGAAGTCGGGGCTCTAACAGCCAGGATAGATCTGTTCTTTAGCTAGTATAGTTACTGGCCTTCATTGATCTGTCCATAGTAAATTCATGCATTCTTAAACTTCAGAATTTTTTCAGTAATTATGGGGACAGTTTAGTGATATGTCCATCAAAAATAAGGTTAATCTGCTGGGACTTGACATCCTCAGATGAGTGTAGATGAAGACTTTTGTGTTAATTCTTGCAGCCAACAACAGAGCAGCTCCCGTGCTTAGCTTTGTACTGGCCCTGATCTTGGTAAAGTTTCATGCTCACAAATGTTGAAATCTCATTAAAATGTGCTTGTCTGTGCAGCCAACAACAAAATGCTAAATCTTTCCTTCAGCATAATGTTAGTGCTAGTGTGCGGTGCATACGATAAAAACAATGGCTAATCTTTGTACGGGAAGCTCCCAAGGCGTGGCTGGACAGCAGTATTCTTCAAGTGTGCCTCTATGTAACAATGAGGCCAAAATCTTAATGGTTTACTGAATCCCACATGTTCTGACCTACGTAACCCACAAAAAACTGACTGGCTGGGACATCTTATTTTAGAGTTTGTGGGTTGGTCGGCACTCCAGAAACCCAAATATATACGCAACCACTGCAAATGTGAGTTGCTCATGATTGGTCCTCTTTAAATTATGCCAGGCATCTGTTAAAATCCAAACACATGTATCAAATGTAGAAATTTAGTTTATTTTCTTTGACTGTAATTTCTGGTTTACAAGTTCCGCTGAACAAATGAAATCAATGGAATTCAAGTCAATCAGTTTAAATGCAAAGTTATTAAGCAAATTTCTAAGATTGTAGCTCAGATTGTGAACAGACTACCCTAACCCTGACCCTGACCCTAGCCCTAAGTAAATGTATTGCTAAATCTATATTTTACTAGTTTCAACCAATTGTCCTGAACATACTGTTGGTATGAAAATGTGTAGTGAAAAAACCTCCTTTTTATTTCAGAGTAGTGACCTTCATAGGTTACATTACATGCATGAATTAGGCATGGGTTTCGAATGTTTTTGAGCAGACATTAATAAGGTAATAACAGAGCGGTTATCTTAACTTAGCCTGACATTTCCTTTGCAGATTTTACCACACAGTCACTTCAAGTAACACAGAGTTTTGGTTCATATAATGTAAATCTGTGACTCTTGACCTCTGTGTTTTATTGCCACTCTTTTGTAATGCCCTGTAATAAAAACCCTTGAGGCTGAACAGTACTAGTCGTAGAATAAGTGGTGCCACTAGTCTCAAGTGGTTGAGTCTATATTGCCTATCTGAACAAAGAGAACAGTGCAGAAAGTACAAGTGCAATTCAGAAAAATTATGCCACTGGCTAGTGACAAATCCGATGCTCATGAAAGAAGTTTGCAGTCCTATAGTGTACAGAACTGGCCACAAGTCCAAGTAGAATGATAAGTCTTGATGCGAGGATTCAGGATAAATTAGAAAATAAATACTAACGTTTTCTTTCTTTTATAATAGATCATTTGACTTTTTGACGTCATATCTCAGTCACAAGCGCATCATTTGTCATGATGGGTGAAGTCTCAAGATGTGTTATAATTTTGAGTCATTATGACTATTTTTGAAAAAAAATAAAAATAAAAATCCCTTGCAAAAGGAGCATGAGGTTTATTTTTGTGTGAAATCTAAGCAGGATCAACGTCTGTTCAGTGCTTCCGTATTCATCTGCTCCAGCCTTTGTCACCTCCAACCTAGATGACCTAAATCCAATCTGTGCTTAGGCTCTCGGTTCTCCGTTTCACCCAAAAATACCAGAACCACAATGTAGTAGGCATAGATGGTGGAGAAGTAGAGGGTTAATTACCTCTTTGTCTGCACACCTGTGAACTAATTAGTTTTTAAGAGTTGAAATAATAGCTCATATTCATCCTAGTTTTGTTTTTGTGTCGACTCCCTGCCTGTTCTCATCAGGAAAATTACATGCAGATGCGTCATACTGAAGAAAATGACAATGTAATACTGTGAAAATTATTGTGAAAAAATGAGAAGCACACTAGGCACACAGAGTACAGTATCATTTTTCAGATCATTTACCAGACTTTCGCCATCTTATATTTCCCTTTGTAATCCAAGAAATCACATATTTATTTCTTCCTCTTATTATACCAATAATTAATTAATTGATAGGATGATTTGACCTTTGTTACTGCAGTTATTTAAACAAAATTTAAATGTCTGGACCTGCTGTAATGAGTTAGGACACGTCAGTGCAATATAAGCCTATTAATCATCCCCTGCTGTTTTTTTTTCTTTGTTCTGTGGAGATGGCCAGCAGGAAGGCAATTATTCATGATTATATTATTATTTATTTTTGTTTTGCTCTGTTACTAACAGTAAACTAAAGGTAAGTGGATTGTTTTAACTGTTGCTTGGTAAAATCAGTCAGAACACTTAGGGTTTCTTCCCGCCTCTGTTTTTGTTCTTTCCTCGTCTTTCCCAAGAGACACAACCTCTTTGTGTCATGTTAAGAGCAGTGTAGCAACAAGGAGAGGTGGGCAGAGACAAACAAAGAGATACAAAAAGGCAAAGTGACACAAACAGTGAACCAGCAAGACAGGAAAAGCGAACATAACAGTGAATAACAGCAACCTCATGAAATGAGAAACAGAGAAAGTGAGAGAGAGAGAGTCTCAAAGAAAGAGCTGGTGTGACACAGAGCGAAAGACAGATGGTGGTAGAGAGATGGTGAGTCAGACAAATGGAGGCACATCATTCCTGTCTCTCTCCCTTCTCTCTCTCTTTCTATGGAATGCCACTACGGTGACACTCTAATCAGACGAATGTCTGACAGCTACCTTCAGGGCTGACGTCGTGTGTTCAGGTGGAAATAAAGGCTGCATCTGTCCACACAATCATTGGTGCACTGTTCCCAGGCACACAGTCATTCTGCTGCCACTGCCACTCCGTCTCCATTGAGACCAGAACTCCACCATCTCAACTTAGAGTCCGGTTTTGTCAAGTCAAACTCGGCAGGGGTGATATAGTCTCCCATGTAATGTGAGTTGAGCATGGTAGCTATGCGCATCAGTTGGATGGTTTGTCGTCATATTTTCTCCTTTGCTCCTCCTCGATGACCCTGTGTCGTGTTGGCATCATCTATTTCCAATTCAAAGCATTGTCTCTCAGATAATGAAACATCGGAATGAGGAAGGATATAGTCAAGTCATTTTTCGCTGACAAAATGTCCGAGTCGGGGCCTGGCCTCAAACCTACATTCACCAGCTCAAGTTTGGGAGGGACTTGCTGCAGCACTTTCTGTTTCATTCCCCAGTCCTTGTAATTAGACACACAATACAAACAATAATTAGATAGGGTAATAAAGTTCAAAAGACCAAAGTCCTCACGGACAGAAGCACCTGTGCTCCTGAAGTGCCTGAATTGCCTCGTCAGTAGTCACGCCTTTAATTCTGTGACTTCTTGACATCACACTACATCACCATTTCACACATTTGCATCACTGTGCCTAAGGGCTAGTTTTAGAATTGAATTGGCACAGCTGCTCTGTTTTTGGCTCAGGTGTGAGTGAGCTGTGTTTTTATCCTTTTCTTTTTTGCATTAAAGCATGTAAACCTACTTTTGTGAGTGGCTTAAATAAATTATGAACCTGTAAATGACAATAACATGTCTACTTGTAAGTTCCTTAGTGAGTCAGACTTACCTCCCAAAGTCAGAGTAGGTCATAATCTGATATTTAAGATGTTGTCTTCATAGAATTTCAGAAAGAAGTGTGATTTAGGGCATGGAAGTAGCTCAGTTAATAGAGTGCTTCCCATGTACAGAGGCTTTGTCCTCGCTGCAGCGGACCAGGGTTCAAGACCAACCTGCGGCCCTTTGCTGCATTTCTTCCCCCTCTCTCTCATCCTATTTCCTGTCATTTTTCAGTGTTGTCCTACCAATAGAGCCATGAAAAAGCCATAGAAATACATTTTTAAAGAAAGGAAACAAGACTTGTGTCTGAGAAGACAGCAGGACCCATGGTGTTTATTAGTTAATGACATTTTCCAACCAGTCACCTGATGCCCCCGTTGCCAAAGAAACAGGTGGCAGTGAATGCCAGATGATGGAAATCTCGTTGTCTGCTTTGTCAGAGACATACTTCAGTCATAATCTGTTTCCTCAGTATAAAATGAACCTGAGAATCGCCCTGTCTTATCCTCTAAACCAGTGGTCCATAACCTTTTTTGCACCATGGACCGGTGTCATGTATGACATTATTTTACGGACCGAGGGGGGCTGGTTTATGCGCAAGTAAAATACAGTTATACAACGAATAATTGCCACCAAAAGTGCCTTCCTTATGTCCAGTCTACTCTGTTTCTTACTAAGGTAACATACTTTAAGGCCACCGTCATTTGCAGTCTCCAGCAGTTGTTCACTCGCCATCCCCACAGCTCCAGTTCAGCCACTGTATCAGCCAACTTGAAGACAGTTGTCAATCTCCAAACGACCGGTACCAGTCTGCGGTCTGGTGGTTGGGGACCACTGCTCCTAACCAGCCATATGTTCAAGATTCAGGTTGTAACTTAGGCACTTGCAAATAGTTTAGTTTTTTATTCTATTTAAGATTAATCATGCTTTATTCTAACCCATGTAACTTGATGTTTCTGACTCAAAATTTTGACCAACCATGTCTAGACTGTCACCTCTTCGCTTCGTCACTGACTGACAAGATGTCTTCCCCTCACGTACACTAATCCCATGACATCCTCATTCCCTTGCTATTTCTTACAATGATGACAACAGGGCAAGCTAAGAAAGGATTCAGTCTGTTGAGATTTCTAACGTAGGTCTCAGGTTTAGTTTGGCAGGGCTAAGCTTTTTGTATGGCATCTTCAGGAATGTCTTCTCTCAAAATGTCTTTAAGATATTCTTGTCGTTGTCTGAGTCAAAAGAAGGCACCAAGATTTTTGCTCATTCACCTTGATTCTTCAAATTACCCTGAAATGCATCTGTTTTCTCTTCTATCTTTGTCTCATTCAATCACATGTTGCCATAGCAGCACATCTTTTTCCAAACCATTGTACACTCTGTCTTCATAGTCACTGTTGCAGCACAAAGTTAGGCGTTTGTTCAACTTTTGATTCATGGGCAAAGTCAGCGATCATTTGTCCCACTTCTGCGGTACCCACTGCAGGTCAAGGCGTGTATCTGCACTCATCTTGGTGGGTGCCATCAGTCTCTGTGTGAGCATGTTCTCTGCCACTGATTGTCCCTTTCTTTTCTGTTCAGCCCCAATAATTAGTCCCCCCATGGATCCCCCTCCCCAGACTTGGGGTAAGGAGGGCTAATTTCATAGACTACCCAGCTGGACATCAAACTGTGAATCATTGAAAACATATAACTCCCACACTGAGATGGCTCTGCAGACCCCTCTAAACCCTGTGCTCCTCTTGGAATGATGCTGAGAGAGAGTTATGTTGCAATAGAAAGCTCAAGGGCTTGTTTGTTACATGCCACAGCAGCTAACAATGCGAACAGGGATAAAGGCCAGGGTTACACACTTGTCTTTTTAATGAACAGAAACACGGAACTGAAGTCCGATAAAATGGATATCGTCAACATGTGACATTTTTATGTGAACTCTGGCTGGAGCTGTATTTAAGCACAAGTGTCTAACAATATAAATGCACAGAGTGTGGGAGACTTCATCACATCATATTATATCATATTATGTTATATTATATTTTGATTGTTCACATCATACAATGTTAGGGAGGTTTCCAACAACTTCCAAGGTTAAATGGTTTAAACTTAGAGCAGTCAACCAGTCTAAAAGTGAGAAAACCTTCCAAAAACATTTAAAACAGGGCACCATTTAATCTAGACTATAAGGATAATCAATGTCCAAAAAATATTGCATTTCAGATCAGTTTAAATCGTTAATTACAATCTTCAATAACCAAATAGTATTTTTAAAGCTGCTGAAAAATAACAACCAGCATTGTTAGCATCATGAACTGATGCTCATTTTGTTTAAAGCTCAGTGTGACTATGAAGACATGACAGTTAAGTGCAAATTCTGTCAAAATGCCATTTAAATGTGTACATTAATGAATACCTTAAAGATTCAAGAGATTCCGTTTAAATTTTTGGGAATGCCATATTTCTTTTACTTTTAACTCTTATTATTAAAAACTGTCTGTTTTTAATGTAAACGACTAAAATGTAAACAAATAGAATAGAAATTACCTTAAATTTATTGAGGTGACAAACACATTTCCTCAATACTGTACTGTACACTACATTAAAGTGCATCCAAAACATTTTGACTTCATCATGTCTTCATACAGTAGTATATTTTGTGTTTTTATGGGTTTCATTTGGGTTTCATTGAATAAAAATATGGTCAGCTCTCAGGCGGATCCAGTAAATGTTTGCATACCAAAATTGTTCTGAAAATTGAAGTTGTAAATATTTAAAAAATTTGCAAAGATGACCAACAAAATTAGAAATTATACTTGCGACGTTATGTCAAGTTAGCATACTAACTGAACACCAACCCTCCCCCTGTCGTCTGAGCTCCCAGCCCAGGCAGACTCAGCTAAGAGGGCTGTGGCCAACGGGGCTAACTAGCTAACAGCAGCTACTGTTATCAGCAGTTAACAGTCACTCTGGTGATATGCTGATAATATGAATCGGACAGGTGGCTAACTCTCACGCATTACACCTTTTAAGTATGATTTCTCAGGTCTGCTTCTTTGCAAAACAGCAGTTCATCTGACACATATAAGTCGTTCGGGAACTACTCGGCTTTGTAGTGAGAGGTTAATGTCGAGTTTCTCAGTTTTTTGCTGACGAAGAGCCAGGCAGCCGCTTCGCCATGCTTACATTGTTTTGACGGGGGAGCTCAGACTGTGGAGAGGGCTTGTTATGCCACCCAGATTTACTTCCCTCCGTGCACTTTTCCCCAGATATACGTTTCAGTGAAATTATGTCAAATGGCACGATATTCCGTGTTAAAAAATAGATTCCGTATTAAGATTCCTGACTAGTAAAGGCAGCAACTTTTAATTGTCTTGTAGACTTGTAACTAGAATGTCCCTTTTAGATAAACAATGTTGTGCTTTTGTCAGTTCTGATGCTGAGAGTTTCCTTTTCCCTTTCAACGACAACAGCTTTGGCAATGACTTCTTTCCTCATAAATTTCTCCACTCTCTGCACTAACTCTATACTTAACAGGGTTTGGGGCCTGCAAACTTAATGACATTGCCTTTAATATTTAGTTTGGATATTGCCTAACCAAATGTCAATGGCCAGAAACATCAATAAGTAAAACAATAAAAAGTGACAAAAATAGTTTCAAGGTGCTTAACCCTCTCTCTCTCCAGTCCTTGCTGTTTTTGTTTAAGCACTCCAATAAGGGGTTGCATCCAAGATTAATTTAGCCATGATGGCAGGCAAGTTCAGTGCAGTGCTCTTATGTGATTTAAGCTTCTAACAAGGTCACATTTTAAATTCTGTTTCCATGTAAATGTATTTAAAATGGCATCTTCTGGCCATTGACTTTTAGCAGTATTTTGGCATGCTGTGCAGAACCTGCAACAAAGGGTAATTATTTACTGCAAGGACCAGCACAGTTCACAGTGCTGCTGTAATTGGAAACTCTATTGAAGCTGTAAATACAGCACCCTCTTCTTTGCTGTCAGAGAGTGGATTTCTGTTTTTCCACATTTGGCCTACTACAGGCATTATTCACCTGGCTTATTGTCAGGTAGAGGTTCAGTCACACCAACAGCCCCAAAACTAGCAGTTGATAATACGGCGAAAACAAGAATGCAAGAGAGAGAAGGAGACATTTGTTTCATGCACAACTTTGGTTCCTGGTGGACAGCCTGGATTACAGCAGTGGAAGGTCGATAGAACATCAGCAAATGCCGCTGAGGAATGGTCAGCAACACATCTTGTTTATGACGTCGTGAAAGTAAATGGATTTGTTTGGACCTGTACCTAATTTGAAATGCAGTAATGAAGCAGTCTGTTACAATGCAGCTGCCAGCCCTCAAACACTACCCAACAATAGGCCATGTTCTCACTTGGGTTTTGATTGCTACCCAGAATATTGGTGGACAAATTGCATCACAATTCTCAAAGCCAGGGACGTGCACATGATTATAGAGGGGCAGGGGCTCAAAGCCAGAAAAGGGCAGTATGTGCGCGTGCATAGCGCCAACATTTTTTTCATGCCTTAATAACACAATATGTAGATTAACTTATAGAAAGCTAACAACTTAGCTGTGTATGTAGCTGTGAGTGATATGTAACTGCCATTTCTTTTATGTCAACAAATTATTGTCAACATGAGTTTATTCACATATCATAATACTGAGGTTTGGAAGACATGCAATTCAGCTGCAATTCTTAAAAAGCAATCAAACACTGGTTTATTATTAGGCTATTTATTGGAGGGCAAGTGCAAACTAGAAATACAGGCTACACATCTAAAGATGTGACAAACCCAAGAAATGACTACTGTGACTGCTACTGTGGATGTTAGTAGGAACAGCAATGTTTACAACAGCAAAGTCACAGTAACCTCAATATCTGGAAGAAGTTTAAGATTTGTGGCAAGATAAACAGCCGACACAGACAGCTGTCAGATTATTCTTAACTTTCATTAACAAGCAGTTTGCTTAACAAGCACAAATGGACGCTCTTCTGTAATGTGACTCATATTTAAGTACATTGAATAAGTGGAAGGCGACTTGTTAGCCCCCACAAGGAAGTTATGTTAATGGGTTTATGCGGCTTCTCTCTCTCTTTGTCTTCAAAATAAGAGCTTTACATTGCACCCCATTGGTGTTTAGAACTGGGTTCTTAGCGGGGGGCTTCTAATTTGAAAGTAGCGACCGTTCATAGAGTGAGAGAGAGCGGAGCTGCAGCGGACAGAGAAGCAGCTTTAGGCTCAGCACACCCACAACACCATATTACGAGGAAATACGTATGGTAGATAACCGTGCATTTTTATACCGCCGGTTTTTTGACATCCCTTTGCACAACAGGAATTTATGTATTCATTAAAAAACACACAAAAAGGGCACTTTATAATACAAGGCAAAAAGGGCAGGGGCTCAAGCACCCCTTAGGCCTTCTGTGTGCACGTGCCTGCTTAGAGCAATTCTGTTTCATTAGACACAAACAGCTACAGTGAACAAACTCACCGACTCGTCTCTGAACATCATTATTTTTAAGTGATAGGCACTGTGACGTACAGTTTTTTTGTGCAACGTTGTATTTTAGTGCACACATCTCTCAACAAGAAACAGTTATATCAAGCCATCTCACCTGGTAACCTGTCTGCCTAGAATAAAGACAGATGTTTAAAAACAAAGGTAGTGTTTTAGTTTCTGCCTCAGAACTTTTCAACAGTGTTGTCTTTTTTGGTGTCATTGCAATTTGGGGTAAAAGAATGAATGGTAGAAATGTTAGTAGATGTCACTTAATTGTTGCTGGTTGATTTTATTTCGTGAAAGCTGAAAAATTACGTTTTGTTGGACTGCTATCATATAGATTGCAACAAAACATTTGTCTTATTTTAAATTAGGCTTGAACGACAACTAGCAATATGTTTTTATTTGTATTGTTATCAGCATATAAATGTGATTTTCTGTCAGTTAAATCCTACATTCAGTACTGAGATCTCTTTCTTTTATCTGCAGGTTAACAGGATTTACCATCCCTCCACCTGTTACCAGTTCTGGCTCCATTTTTTCACTGAGGCTTACCAGTGACTTTGCAGTAAGCGCTCACGGATTTAAGGTAGCTTATGAAGGTAAGAAAAGCATCACTTTCTGCTCTTTCTCTTCTAATGTCATTAGAAAAAAAGCCATTTGAATGAAAAATGAAAGACAATTAAGCTGAAGACTATGATCAGGCCTTCATTTAAAATGTGCCAAAAAATCCATCACCCAGGAGAAGCAGACACCACTTATCCTGTCTGTTCTTATGTGTGATCACACTTACTCACTTGTTTTCCTGCAGGACCTCCACAATTTTGGACTATGGAAACATTAGGCAACCCAATTAAGCAAATTAATCTCATATTTTTCAAATCGTCTTCCCTACCCCCAAAGTACTGAACCTTTTTGCCACTCCAGAGGTGCAGCTGAAATTGCGTGGCAGATGGCGATGGGAATTAGTTGAACTAATGGATGTACAGAGTTATCTGCGTTGAAGCAGAGCTGAGTGCAGCAGGGAGCTGTCTAAATTTGAACTATCCTTCTGTGTCCATCTCGCTCACCCTTACTCTTTTACCTTCTGCTTGTTCATGCCAACTCCATCATTAATCCATTTTTTTCATATTATTTTATGTGTTCCTTTCTTTTCTCCTTGTTGCATCATCTTTACTTGTTTTTTATCCATCTCTTCTTCTTCCCTTTCCTTCTACCCTCCTGCAATTTTGTGTCTCTTCCTTCTATACCCAATTGTCTTTGGTTATTTTTTCACTTTCTGCTCTATTCCTTGACCCTCTCCTGCACCAACAGGCTCACCCAATCCTCTGGCCTTATGCCTCCTCCCTTCCACCATGTCCTTTTCCATCCCCCTTTACCCCCTCCTCATCTGCCCACCTGCCCTGGACCTGGCCAGTCCAGGACCTCTCCCCTCTCCATCTGCCCATTTGTGCACCCTCTCTCAATCTCATGTTCTGTTTCTCCCTCCACTGTCTCCTTCCATCTCTCTCTATGTCTCCGTGGGGTGGTTGAATTACATCTAGTTCTTCTGCCTCCACCTTTTGCTTAAGTAATCTTACACAGAATTTCAAACTGATTTGGATAAAAATCACATTTTCCTACATGACCGGCACAGATATTCACTGCCCCATGCTGAGGACTAATATGGACAGTGGACAATATTTTCAATCAAAGGACAATCTGGGATATTATTATCATCTAGTTGTGTTATCACTTTAAAAGTGGGGAAGTTGTATCGATTAAATATTATAGCTAAAGCTAAAGCTTTCATATAGTGAAATATAGGCTATAACATATACAGCTAAATTTCTTCTGAACATTATTCATTCATTTAAGCCATGTGTTCCAAGACATTACACAGCATAAATATTTGAAAATCTAAGTAGTATGGTATTACTTACCTCTACAGGCGTCTCCCCTGAAATCCCTTGTGCTATCAGTTTTTAAACAGTGTATTTTTAAATATTGTATGCAACAGTTGCAGGGAATGTATTAACACCATATTTTCAATGTGAAATGATGACACCACAGTCAATTCTGATGGTGCAATTGAATACAAAATATGTATAAGAAGGTTAATTGCTTCAAATGATGACCCAAAATGGGTGTCATTATCATCACGATCATCATTATCTAAATCAAAAGCCTGACGGCCTGATTACCAATATCATTTTCAGCTACCTTGTCGGAGACCTTCATGACAATAGATTTTGCCAGTCCACATGTCCTGAAAGATTTCGGTGTCCCAGACAAAAGCGAGACATTCCCGTCAAATACAACTGGTGTTTATTGAACCTACAAACAATTCATGACCCCTAACCTCGTCTTGGACAATCTTGGAATGAGATTCAACTAGCAACTGTCTTTTGATGGGATTGCTTACTCCACCCTCTGTAGCCTACAACTTAAATTGTGGTGAGAGGAAAGTATTTTCATCGGACATTATGACCAGAGGGATTTAAATACGTCAGACCTCAGCAGATTTTCTTTATTTAAAACTGTTAATTACTGAATAATGGAACTCTTTGACTGACAGGTATAGAACACAAATATTCAATCTACTCATCCATAATGTATTCATTTGCAAAGAAACTCCATAGTAACTCCCTGTTGCTGCTGTACACCTCTCTTTCGTGTTATGTTGATGTGGTTAGCAACATCTTACACATGAATATGTATTTGCTCCTCGCTCTTCTGACTGAAAAAGTGTGATGCTTGTAGACTCTCAGAGATGATTGAATCATGACTGTAATTAAATGGATTTGAATCTGCATGCATATGAAGGACACAGTGAAGGACAGGGCCAGAAGGAATCTAATTTCTCAACGGACGGTCAATCTTTCATCAAGTATGTTGGAATGCTAACCAACTCCGACTTTCTCAGAATTTTTTTCTTTATTGGTGCTACTTTCCTATACTGTCTCTACTCTGTCAGTGTGAACCTGTGACCTTTACAAGTGTGGCCTGAAGGAGTCAAGCTAAATGTGTTAGGGAATAGAGATACATGGGGGCCTTTATAATAATAATAATAATAATAATAATAATAATAATAATAATAAAAATAATAATAATAATAATACATTTTATTTAAAGGCGCCTGCCTGGGCACTCGAGGAGCACTGTACAATGCATATTTAAAAAGAAACAGTAAAAGAAAAAAAAGAAGAAAAAAAAACAGACAGTACAGTACCAGAGTTGAACAGAGTAGGACAATGTGGACAGTTAAGTGGGGTATGAAATTCTGAAAAGGTGAGTTTTAAGTCTTGATTTGAAGAGGGGGAGAGAGTCAGGGTTCCTGATGCTTTTCTATAAATACAGCCAAACAATGGCCATTAGCGCTCATAACTATTAAAGGTACAGAGACAGGGTGCAGCCATGCAGCATACATGTGCTATTGCTGGTAAGGCTATCTGCTTGCCCTTTGTTGAAGGTTGTGTATTTGCAAGAAAACATTTCATCGCCTATCTAAAACCTGCCTCGATGCCATTTCAGCTTTTTTTTTTTTTTTTTTTTTTGTCTTTGAAAGACAGCTGACCCACAAAACATAATTTCATCTTTTCTCTCCAAATCATTTCATTTGTTCCTCTGTGGCCATACAGATTGTCCACTGAATTGGAAAAGTGTGTGTGTGTGTGTGTGTGTGTGTGTGTGTGTGTGTGCATTCTTGTATGAGCATGTGTTGTTTACCGGCCTCTTTGCCCTGTGATCCAACATGCGTTCAGTCAATATTTTTTTCACCGCCTGCACAAAAATCCAGCTCAGCAGCCACTCAAGCAGCCAGCAAGGAAGCCAGACAGACAGTCTTCAGGCATCTCCTGTGGGGAAAGTGTGCTGCTTGTGTGCTCACAAACACTGCCACTCCGTCAAACTTCCATCTTCTTCAAAGGGCTACAGAGTCATTAGTTATACAGGCGAAATAAATAGCTCAGCCCCGGAGAAATCTTGCGCCCAACTACCTCATTTACCAGTTCACATAATTTACTGGTTATCCCTGTGATGGGGTATAATGCAAACCTGTCTCAATCTCACTGTCTGTGTACATAAAAAATGTGTAAAATGTAGAGGAGTGTTTTTTATGATGAGAAAATCCCATTGCTGTGGCCTTTACACATTATTCTGTGATGTTGGTATCCCAGGCCTTCATATTCATGGCTGTCTTCGCATATGAATACATGTTTGTGGACAATAAAAACAGAGTGCTCTTTTTAGTTAACAGATTTCTCTGGGTTAAAAGCACTCTGCAGGATCATATTAATGTTTTCATTTTGATTATCTGGCATCACAAATAATTACTGCTTGTTATGGTGCTTAATTATGATGTTAAGCACCATATGCGCTGTTTTAAGCAGGCTTGGGTGGTGCTTTGTGAGGTCTACATCGTATTTGCATTGTTTGCAATAATATTCCCACCTTGAAGTAAAGTTTGTACAGGTTTTCTTGCGGGCTTTTCAGCAGCCCCTTATGCTGAGGAGCATCTGTTTTCCCAAGGTTCAGTTATATCAACAATTTATTTAGAGTTCTCCAGACAACAACACTTGTTTGCTCAGGGCTTACTCTCTATCTAAAACACTTAATTTCTTAAGGGGGTTCTTCAAACCCTAATAAATGTAGAAAAACAGATTGAGTGTTGCAGTGCAAGCTATTATTCAAAGTATTTTTTTGTTTCAAATTTAGATATGCAGCTATATTGTGGCTGCAGCTGAGGCAGTTTTATCTCATCTACAAGAGAGGCCATATCCAAGGCCAGTGAGTCAGTATAGTTATATCCAGGATTCATCTTTTTAACTTTGTAATAGAAACATTTACATTATAGCAATGAATATCTGAAAGTCTCCTTAAGTACTTTTGACTGTATTATAGCAACTGGATCTATAAATCAGATAAGGCATACTGAAATTCTGTATTCCTTTGAATTGGTATTGTATTTGATAGGATTTTTTTGTTTCTTAAGCTTGATCATCAAAAGCATAATACATCTGCATCAAAAAATCCATGAAAATTATTAAAGACATTTGCATTTCATGGAGAATGTAATGCCATTCTGTTAAATAATTTATATGCTATCACATTTTTATTTGGCTGAGTGCAATCTGTCCGATGTCCCAGCAACATCTGGCAGCTGAAATGAGAGCTCTGTTCAGAGTTCACAGGCTACAGCCTGCTTTTGGATATGATTTGTAACACTCTGCAGTCCACAAACTTCTGAGGTTTTGATCTAACTCATAGTCATATCTGATTAGTGGGACACTTTTGAGCAACAGCATGTCTCCAGTTTAGAAAAATGCAAAGAATAAATTTTGAGTACAAAGAGAGAGTTCAAAAACATGTATGTTGACATATTATTGCAAATATTCACTGAGGAGGAGGTGTTACAAATAGTTCATCATCATGGCGAACTAATAGGTACACACGATGTACGATGTCTCGGAAAGCCTTAGCTTTTAGCTTTCGGTAGGCCAGCATTAGAATTAGTAAACAGTCACGCTCGATACGGAATGAGACAACAATAACATCAAAACTGAGAGTGGTAGATTTGCATTAAACCCCCATACCATGGAAAGCTCATGCCCAACATGTACAGAACAGTATGTGATGCATACACATGAACCTAACCTTATTTTCCTTCCAACATCATTGGCATGGTTATTTGCCAGTCAGTCATCCAAGAAATGTTTGGCAACCTAGTTCAGCAGCAAGGCTCCTGCTGATCAAGTTTTGCTTAATTGGCTGATGAGTGTTAAATAGCTGGAGCACAGTGTGTCTTAGGTATTCTCCAGTGACATCCCCATTCTTGAATGGTAAATGCCCAGTTTAACACTACTGGTGTGATGGAAGGCATTGTGCAGAGTTGTTCTGGATATTAATTGGTTGCACACAGCACCAGTCCCTGGCCAGTTGATTTTCTGTCTTGTATATATTTTTGAGCTGTGTGTAGAATTTTAATATAACATTGTCTGTATCACACTTTAAAAGGTTGTTGTGGTGAGTTTTAGATACTTAGATGCCTTTGATGTGCTTAGTCACACTTTGTTGAATTCCTAAAACTTTCATATTTCAAACTAATAAATTAAAATTTCATAGGCTCTCCATAATTCCCATGCAGACATGTTTGCTGTTTGTTGCCAGGGAGCATGATGTGCTGTGTAGGGATGCATACATTCATGCAGCCTTCAGTACACAGTACTCTGTATTTGATACTGGTGAAGCAGGGCTATGACACATAACAGCGGATCATTGGGACATTTAAGCATTTTCTTTTTTTTTGTTCAGGCTCACATGAACCAACATGTTTTGGATGTTGCACCATAGAATTTGCACACTCAACCAAACTTTGTCTAAACAAAAGTTTACATAGTTACTAATGCATAATAGCTGCATACGAATATAATTCTTAGGAGACTGGATTGCTCTTCCTAACCCCTGACCTCTGCTCTGGTCAGATGTCAATCCTGCATTGAATCTCTATTCTGCTTCTCACACCTCACCCCTGCATCAGTCAGGCATCATTAGTGTTGCATTTAATATGGCTTGTTTTTCCATCGTCCCTCAGTTTGCACTTCTTTTCCAAAAGAATAATCTAAATAGACTGTCAGTCATAAATATCCTTTTGTATTTTCAGCAAACTTTGTGACTTGGAAGGAGGAAGGAAGGAGGTGTTGCAGAAAAAAATGCATGGATCATACATAAATAGATAATCAACCCAATATGCATATTTTATTCTTCCTCAGACAGATTCATTTGCAGAGGGTTTTGTCTAAAAATAGCTGGTATTACAATTTGAGAATGAGAGACTCAGCTGCTTATGTTTCAGTTACTCTCTCAGTGAAAACCTAAAATCATCAATGTAAAATTGTATTGTAGGACTGATTTATTTTAATTTAATATAGCTTTTATGGGTAAAAATTCTTTATCAGTAGCTAAGCTTTGGAATGTAGTGTTGCTTAGGTCTGTTTAGTCTGTCAATATTTCACTTGTGTTAGTCAACACTTTCTGTAGTTGATTAAAAATGAAATCACCCATGATCTGTGGTCCTCCTGATTTATTCCCATTGCAGTCTGTTGGTATTTAATTTTGCTCATAAACATAAACAGCCGGCAGTTGATGCTGAGGATTTATATTGCTTTCATTAGAAATCATATGTATGAGGGATGTGTATGCCAGCATCTGCAATGTAAAGTGGATTCATAATTGGATTTATGAAATGATTCCTGGAAATTAACATTAGAAAATTCAACTTCACAGATGTGTCTATCAATGAAATTAACTTGAGGATAAAGGTCTCAAATACCCTCCTCCGTATCTCTTTCTGTCTGTTTCTATCCATAGATACATCCATCCATAACACACAGTTTGTGAAAGTGTAAGAATGTCTTCTGGTTTCCTGGCTTGCCAGTTGGAATAATTAGACACAAACAGATGGCACATTATCAAAAATAATAATTTAACTTGACTGCATGATCAGTCACAAGCTGAAGGATTTAGGGATGTTTTATATTCCCATCAACGGCTCTACTCCTGAGCTGATCACTCTAATTGGATTGTATTGATCATGCACCACAATTTCAGTTATGCAGTGTCTTCATCATAAAGCTCGGCCAAGTGTGTCTTTGAAATACACTGTATATGAGAATTATATTTTAGTTATAATTTTGTGAGTCTCTGTGCTGATTCATATTGCTGATTCATAAGGATTTAATTATTGTAATAAATAATGAAATAATTTCCTTGTCGAAGAAAATGGCATATGTGAAATATTAACCCATGAATGAAAGAGAGACCAGGTGCAAGTAGCTCGTTAAAGACCATGCCAGTGTGGTTCCTCGTCATTCTTATTTAAAAATGTTACGAGTTTGATACTGGTACAGTTGAACCCAGCAAAAAGGAATTTAAAAAAAGAAACAACACTAATTGTTTTAGCAGTTTGAAATGTGTAAACACAGTTATGGCAGTGATGAGAGACAGAAGTATGAAGCAGCAGTAAAACAATGATACACAGAGCACAAACACCATAAACATCTTTAAAACTTAACGTAACATCTATTGAAAAACTCTGTTTGTTGTATAAATAATTGGTTTTCCAGGCCTAACCTCTTTGCTCATGTTGACAGCAGGTTGACTGCCAAAAGGACCTGATATCGTTAGACTGCAGTCTGACTCCCTCAGGTGTTAAGTTTAGTGACATGAACTCAAGGTCAGACCCAATCCTGCCTTTAAGCTGAAGAGACAATTTAAAAACTAACATGTAACTGCTGGGGCAAAAAGATGCCATTGCTGTGTTATTGTCTTGAATTGATTAAATTGAGATAAAAGCTAATACTTTTTGTTTGCAGGGGAATTTTTGACAGAGAATGAGTTATGGTGGTCTAATGGAGGAGAGAAATGTACTGGAAGATTGTGTTCAACCAAAAGAACACAGGATTGAACAGCTCTCCAGACATGTTCATCACAGCTAACAGTAGATCGCTATCAGAATTCTTTTTCAATACTTTGCCAAGGAGTACATTGATCATAAGCACTTTGGTAATGTCAGTGCATAAGAATAGTGCTATTTCTGGGGAATTGCTTTCTTGTGGAAGATGTATAACTTCAATATGCCATCTTCAAAAATGTATCTACCTTGGGATTTTAATAATACTAATGCAATTTTGTACAAGTAATGTTATTTCTCATTGTTATGGTGTTCTGTCACATACTGTTCTTTACGTCAAATATCAAGAACTGACCTGAATGCTTCAAAGCTTCTACCATTGCCATAATCAGTTTTCAGATCTGTATTCGAGTGCCTGTCCACAGCATTATCTGATTGGTTACACACCAAGGGTAATAGCCTACCAACACTGATGGCTACAGTGCCACAGAAGCTAGATCGGCTCTGGTGAGCAAGAAGAGCTGTTTGTTGAAGGGAAGGCAGAAGATACTTGCAAAGTTGCAATAAACTTCACATTCTTAAGATCTGTTTCTATGATGACAAGCATTCCCGGCTTCCTAGTTGCGTGTCAAAAAAATGCCCAAAGTTGAAGCCGATTTCACTAGAGGTGGAAGTGACAGCTTCAGTCGGTCAGCCAAATCATTAGACCTTGGAGAAATACAACACACATCTGTCTGCCTGTTTTCACTGCAACTCTGGCTTTGAGATTTAGGAAATAATTATTTTAAAATGCAGCGGAAATAAAAATGTATTTCACACTTTAATCATTCAAAAGGTTGAGATCACAAGCATGCTGAATCATGTTACAGTTTAACTATGTTCTGCAAGGGAGCATTACTGCTTTGTATGTACAAATGCCTTCTTGTGAGCTCCCTCACTGTTGGAGCTTTAAAAATATTTGCAGATAATTGTCACTGAAGCCTTGAATCCCAGAAATGGTAAATAAGCTAATATCTATGTTTGTACCATTATTAGCAGTGAATGATGTATCCACAATAGCTACAGTTACAAGGAAACAGTTTTTAAAAAGATTCTGAACATTCTGATAATATACATACATATTTTGCAGACTTCATCATATTAGATTTCACCAGAGTTTAAAAAATGTGTGTGTCAAAATTATGATTTGTCTACGAAGAGAAATAAATGAAAGTTGGTAAGTTATATGAGTAACTTAGAAGAGATCCATGTCTAAACATTGGTCATTTTATATCAGGCCTCATTGACAGTTATCATTGTACAGTAGAATGTGCCAAAAGCAATAATTTGGTGAGCATTCCTGTGGACGCCAGAATCCTAATGTTCATGTTAAATGATGTTTTGGGCAATCTGTAGGGCCCTGCAGTGGGTATCAGATAAGAGCTAGTAATCAAAAAGTCTAGTGCACATTCAGTGCTATGTTTCATTTTTATTTTTTTTTTGTAGTGAGGAATTTTCCACCGATGAATTTATGAAAATAATTTGAGTTCTGCCCCTGCTGTTAAGCAAAATGGCCATTCAAGAGCATACAGGAAATTATTATAGTTGGCAGCTGTAGCTGCTTTTTTCATTTAGCCCTGCTATCTTTTTTTTACTGCCTTGTTTTTCCTTTCCTTCTGCATTGTGCTAATGTACTTGTTTTTCTCTGCCCTTCATTGCTGCCTCCAGCCATAGATTTATGTTGGTCAGTGAACTCTTAATGTAAAGAGATGGGTAAGACAAAGTATGGTACTTCAGCACTCCCTGGGTAATGCATTCTATCATCTTACCATATGAATGTCAGCTCTTCAGAAATAACTAAGCATTTGAGTAGCAATGGTATTAAATGAACTCATTGCTGACATTTGCTAGCTATGAACAGTGTCCATAGACTGTACACTGAAGTCAAGATTATAAAAAATGTCTAACAATATAACATGGTAAAAACTATGAAAATACATTTTAGACAGTTCTGCATAAATGACTAGAGACAAAAGGAAGAAAACACTTGTAATTCTTAACAATACTGTCTTGTCATTCTATTTCCAGAGCTGAGAAGCAGCGCGTGTGGAAACCCAGGGATTCCACCCAAAGGCATACTGAATGGAACCCAGTTCAACATAGGTGATAAAATCCGCTACCGGTGTGTCACTGGCTATGTCCTGGATGGACATTCGCTCCTCACATGTGTGACCAACGCAGCCGGTGTGTCAGTGTGGGACTTCCCTGTGCCAATCTGTAGAGGTGAGGATGTTTTATCATTAAAAATGAGTTATTAATCATTATAAGGGACTGGCTGCTGCAGATTTTTTCTCATAGCTGTGCAATGTTACTGCCGTGTATCATGGAGAATATATGATGTTATCTAGATATTGTAGGGCTCCCTTAAAAAATGTAAAATTAGCAGGTGATTGTTTTTTGTTTGACCTCTTGTCATTTGATTTCCATGAGTTGGTTAAAGTTAATTGCATTTCAGTGATTGGCAGCCTAATGGCTGCATGATTGGGTGACTTGTCTGTGCCACAGACATAGTAAAGTGTGGCACAAGCATAATAATAAGCACAATCATTAGATCTATACATTTATTTGCAATCTGATGGGATGAAAAGATTTTAATCATGTTGAAGTTGATTAGAGCCTCCCTGTCTTGAAAGGTTAATTACATATATATTCCTGTAGAGAAAGTAGCTTAAATACATTCTAGTGTAAGGTGGAGTGCTTCATCTACTGGATTCTAGCTGCACTATGATTGTATTGGAGAATGAGATTTGGACCCTTCTTCTTTGCGCTGTGGACTGTTTTTTTTTTTTTCCTAATGTGATGTTTTTCACTGTTTTTTTCTGCTGCCTCACTGAGGTCACAGTCAGCTCTTCTCCTAGACTGCAGGCATAGCAACAACAGCTTACACGACCTACAAAGCAATTAAAGGTTTATCCGAAAATATTTGGCAGTAACAAATAAATAAACTTTTAGTCCATTGTGGTTACCCAACAACTCCGGAACCATTGTCAATTCAATGAGATGGACCAGGAGCAACATGAACATAACGGTAGATCCAGCAGAGAAAAAAATACTGTTGTGAGGCCACAGTCTGAAGGATTCGAAATAGAAATGCCACATCATTCACAGGTTCCAGGTGTGACTGAAACTGTGCACCTTTTCTCTTTTCTGCTGATACATGAATATGGGTGTTATCTGTGCTTAAAAACTTCGACCGTAAAATGTATGTCTGCCTGAGGACCCCATGGATTATTTGGACTGTTAATTTTGTTACACATGGATGTGAAGACAAATAATATCAATGATTTGTGTTTATCATTTATCCAATGGTATACATTCTCCATAGAAGAACCATTTTACAGGTCCTTCCGTTGAAAATGCTTTAGGTTTCACAATGCAAATCTACTAAGAATGGATGAAATCTCACACCCTATGCAGTATGGGAAAGCAAAAAGGTCTCAAGTTCTCTGTATCAATTACATGCACTTGGCAGTTCAGACTACTAAAATTACAAACCATAGAATAACATTCACATGTACAGTATGAGTGTACAGCAAGAGCCAATTGTAGTTCACAGCATTGATATATTGCAAAAAAAAATGTAAGAGTCTGCATTGCTCGAGGTGTGATACATCTTCTTTTCTGACACTTGGAGAGCTTCATAATGTTTTTTTGCTCAAAAATCTTTTGTAGTGTGTTCAAAAATACTGCTTCCCATGACTTGAACCCTAAACGCTGCTGTATGTGTGTAAATGAAGGAGAGCGATGAAAACGCTACAGTGTAATGATGGATTCTTGTGACAGCGGGCTGATAGATGACTGACTAGCACTCATCATACCATGCTGCTTATTCCTGTCTTTGCCTAGATGAGACCTGTCATCACATGGATGCAAATAATCCATTACATATGTAGAAAGGCATTGTGTGGCTAAGAGTGTGATATCTTGCAATATTTTTATGATGATGCAGTGCATCTGTTATATACCTTTAAACGTATAAAGTAATTGTCGGTGCTGCTTCAGAATTTTGTGAAATGTAATAAAGTCGCAATTAATTGACTTTGTGGTGCTGTCCACTAATCTGAACTTAGATCAACAGTTGTTCGCTCTTTCTCCACTTTGAAAGTGCGCACAATGAACAATGACAGGATGTCAATCAAGTCAGGACATCCAAATAAATAGTGCTGGCACAGCTTTTTCTCCTTTGACATACAGGGCAGAGGATGAAAATACTCTACTGGAAGTCAAGAAAAAAAGTAGGTTTAACATGCAGCAAGTTAATTTAGAGTTTACAGTTTAGATACACATTCACAATATAGTCTCTATTTGTTGATCAACTCTATCAATATTAAGAAGAAAAAATGTTTCAGGTAATGTTAGCTCAAGTAAATGTGATGATGCACTGTAAAGTTAAAGGGATGAAAGTGGAGGAGAGAGGGCAGACAATGGAAAGGAGAGTAGAGGAGAGAAAACAAAGACAAAGCATAAGGTATGAAATAAGTAGACATCATCTTCTACCCATGGCTTTACCACACCAAATCATATCAGCTTATAATGCTTGTTTTTAGGTTTTTTGTTTTATATTTAAATTACATATTGATGTAATTGAGTGTGATCATTTGGCCTAATGAATTAGAAATTATGTAAGACAGCACAGACACATTAAGGGCTTACTTACAGAGGCTATTGTGATGTAGACTCTGATGCACATATTCCAAGTAGGGAACTTTATCTCCTTTGCTTTTCATGTGTCAGCCTCCCTTTACCCCGAACCACCATTAGCAAGTGCTGCCGCAATCTCATTTTGAGTCGGGGAAAACCTTGACAGTTATTTTTGTTTTTATTTTTAGACAGAGCCACAACTTTATACAATGTACGGCAAGGACACATAAGCTAGCATTGGGCAAAAGCTCGTAAAAGGATTGAAAACCATTCCTATATACAGAATAATTCCTTCCAATCTAAGAGAATAGTCTGTTATTGTTTTTCATTGCTATATAGTGAAATAGAGTAATGCAACTTTTAAGATATGGCTCCACAATGGTTTACTGAATCCAAGATTGGAAGCCTTGCACTATGGAAAGTTTGGAGTGGATCTGTGTGTTTTTTCAGTTTTTCTTTTCTTTTCTTTTCTTTTCACAAATAATCTCACTGTTTTTTTTGTTTGTTTTCTGATGCACAGCAGTGAATAACTGCATTTCTTGAATTGAAAAAATTAGTACATTTTGAAGATGATGGACTACTAGGTCTAAGATTTGCAAAGTCATCCAAACAGAAGAGAGGATATACTAAAACGATTTTAATATACAATCCTAAGCAATCCCAAAGCCAGCAGAGCAAATTTGCTTGTGCCAACTCGTTCTACAGTTGCAAGGCACAGCAAAAAGAAAATGGTACAGCATATGTCTGAGAAATGGCAAGCTTGGAGAAATAAAAAGCTGCAGATGGAGGGTTCCTCCGGTTTCCATTTAAAGATGGTGTTAGCCTCTATTGCCACGGGCCAGAAACATCACTCCTTTTCAGGTCTGGGCACTGCTTGAGCCACTCTCTCTCTCTCTCTCTCTCTTGCTCTCTCTCTGTGTCTCTCTGTCTATTTCTCTCTCTGTCTCTCTGGTCTAAATCCGGCCCGGCTCCTGTATGTAGGCAGATGGTCCTTTGATCTTATTTCCTCAGAGATCCTGCCCTTTCTGCTCATCACCAATTGTTTCACACTAAACACACAGCAACACAAAACCTCTCCCCAATCCACCGCCACCCCCCACAGTCTCCCAACACCTCAGTCGTTCACCTCTTTTTGTCCCTACCTCTCACTCTTTCATCTCACTACCAGTTCTGTTCACCATCCTCGTCCATCTTCCAAAGTCATGGAAGTCAAACGTTTGTGTGTGTGTGTGTGTGTGTGTGTGTGTGTGTGTGTGTGTGTGTGTGTGTGTGTGTGTGTGTGTGTGTGTATAGCTGACAGAAACATAGAGGAGAAAGGGGTAGAAAGAGAGGAAATGAAAAGGGCACGAAGGCATACACATTTCTTAATTAAATGCTGCGTTTAAAGCAAGATAATGACGGCACCAAACCCAAATTTAACCAATATTACACATCATTACTAAACCGTGGAATTATCAGATATAAATAAATTTGCTGGACAGAGTTGTCAAATTTCATTTAATTAAAAGTGGTCACTGCAGTGCTTTCCCTGGAGGCATGACATAGAAGTCTGTATCGATAAAGTCTTTTTTCAAGTTTGTCTTCTTTTGAAACAATATAATAATAATATAATTAATATATATTATAATTAATATTATAAAAAAGCCAGCCTTCAGAGACTGCAAGTGTCATACAATGACGCTTTGAGGATACTTTTAAAAAGGCCCAGCTGGACCAGTGCTAGTGAGCTGTTTGTGAGCGCTGGAGTGAACACACTGCAAGCAGTTCTGAGAAATGTAATGCAATGGTTCATCTGCCGGTTAAATGATTCTGAGAATCAAAATGTTGTGGCAATGGTGAACATTATGTATAGTGACACGCGCTGCACGTCTCAGTTTTGGGGGCACTGGTCTAAGTGTCTTTTAAAAATGAGTCATTAGATTATTATGTTTTTATTTTATTGTGTGTTTCTTCATCCTTTTGTACTGTGTGTCTTGCTTTTACTTTTTGTATGGACCTTGGGTCTGAAAATAAAGCTTATCTATCTATCTATCTATCTAATAAATAAAATGATAAAATACAGGAGAATAAATGGTTTCAGTGGCATGGGTTATAGGACTCCCAGAGTAGTTCTGCAGTAACTATTGTCATGCCATTTGAGGCCAAGCGCCACCTGCAAAAACGTGTTTATTCCACACGCTGGTCAATTTTGAGACTTTGGGCTATTTTGCCTCGTGTTGTCTTTGTGACAGATCCATGTTCTGGAAGTGTATGCAAATTAGCACATATTTATTTAGATAATGCTGCACTTGCATATTTAAACATACAATTTCAAAAAACTTGAAATAGATTTTTTTTTTATCTTAATTGACTCAACTGGAAGTTTCACATTTTTACCTTTTACACCTGTAGTGTCTTATTTTTTGGATAAAAACTGTTTGGAGTTGTACAAAACATTATTTTAAAGCCTGTTTTCACAAAATTTGTATTTTTCTCATCATATCTTCAAGTATTATTCCTCTATATCTGAAAGATTTGTACAGAGGGGTTTGCTGGTATGTCATTCAGCAACTCATTTATAAATTGTTGTTTTCTTAAACACATGGTGAAAATGTATTTATGATATATAGAGTGGTACAGAGGAGATATCCAAAAGTAATAGTTATATTAATTTATTCAACTTTAGCACAATTCATCCGTAGTGTCTGGCTTTAATGGAATTACTATCCATAAAGTGTGTTAATCTTCTGTCACTGTATCTTCAAAGAGGCAACACTAGAGCTTGAAAGGTTGACAGATAAACAGCGAAGCGTACATAAATGTAAGTGTAGGGATGGTTTAAGTGTAGAGTCAACAAGACTGAAATGAAAAACCAGAGAGAATCGCCTCCAAGCAGAAAGACAGTGAGATGGAGAATTAATGGCTATTCTAATCGTGAGTTGCTACTGCTCCTCCCAGGAGCCTATTTCGATTCCTTCCATCTAAATTGTCTCTGGACATTGATTAAACCAGGCAGTGAGACAGCAAACAGGGACAGTGTGGTAACATGAGAATATGGTCTATTGATACACTGTCATTCTTGCTGCCAGCCACTGTCCAACAGAATCAGAGAATTAGGCTATAGAAAAACCTTGCTCCTTTAAAACATTTCCATATCTGGTAATGTGACACGACTGAGCGCACAGCTCTCTCAGCACTGCCTTTTCAACTTTCTGCTTTACAAATTGAGAATTCAAATACGAAAACTTGACTTGTCCATGGCAAGATTTTTCAGTCCATGTGAGTAGTAAGTTGTTCTCTACAGTTAGAACTGATATGAAAATAGCTCAATATCTTCTCCAAGCTACTTCCAGAAATCCTTATATCAAATCCAAGTGCAAATATACGCAATTTGAATACTGTTTGGGTTTGTAGTGCAGTGTTTCTCATGGAATTGTTCCCTCATAATTCATTTAAAATATGAAATTTCTACGAGATGGTCACTGTAATGACATGACCCCCAGCAGTATGCATGGCGCAATATGAATCATATCTCTGCACCCATGACATCTCTCTTTACCTTTTAATCACTTTGTAATGTGACTTACAGCCAAGCAAATGGGGGACTTACTGTAGATGTAGTCACTGCCTTTGCATTAACACAGCGATTGATACAAAGGAAAAAAACCTGAGGTAGTGTAGAAAATTATACAAGAGTTCCTTCCCTTCTATCCTTGGGGGTGAATATTTCTAAGTAGAAAGACAAGTGTTGTGTATCTGATCAAAGTCAAGGGGAGAGAGGCTTAATCCCTCCTCAAGTAGCATTAGATTGCTGATGCTGGGATGTAAATGAGCTCAGCTAAAGTAGTCCTAATCCTCACCACCATCTTTTTTTTTTTTTTTTTTTTTTACACTGCCACCGTTTTAAAAAGAGACAGCTCCTTCCTCGTTTATAAATCCAGAGCATGCTCTAATGATTTGCTAAGGAACATCTTGCCCAGCATTCAGTGCCTCTTTATGTCACTAAACCTCGTTGGCAAATTGTAGCTCAAACGCTGCCATGCATCTCGATGATACACTGCACGTGAATGTATGAAATCTGTAATGCAGTATCCACTCAGTGCCATTTAAAATTCTCAAGCTGTGAAGCATTTTTCAAGGCTCAGAAAGTGGTTTGCCAGTTTATAATTTGCAGCACCATGCTTGGATGCTTTTCAAAGAAACAGCTAAGAAACCTGTAGTACTTCTGTACAATAACAAATTGCCCCCAAGCATCTCCCCAATTTTTCTTTGCAGTTTACAACTGTAGACACATTAATGAGTTATAAGTGAGGTCATTATTGTTAAATCTGGTTGTTCAAATCTATTTCATTCCATCGAGGAAGCCCTGTGCAGAAATATTTGTGATTAATTCATGCACACAAACTAGAGTGTGACTTGCAGCTGTTGTACCGAAACACCTCTTAAAAATTGCTTGCACACAGCAGGCAGTTAATGCCACCACTGCTACTGTTTTCAGTCTCCATACAACATTACCTTTGTCCTTTTCACACACTTTCACACATGACATCTCGCTGCCACCACCTGAGTTGGATTTCCTTTAGCAGTGATCAGACAGCATGTCTGTTATCTTAAAAACCACCTCAGAGAAAAACCTAACGGAGATGTTTTTTCATTCGTCCCAGCATAATATATTCTCGTGTAGAAAGATCTGAGAACCAAAAAAAGGATTTCATTTTTGTTTACTGTTTATGGGGAGCCTTTTCATTGTCTTTTTTCCTTTTTATGATAATGTCAGTGGAATCATTTGCCACAGTGGCAACGTTGTGTCCTCTGTGCCTTCAAGTCAAAACCTCGAACATAAACAGTGCAGGATGACAGCTTGCTGTTTCTGCTTGCTGTCTGCGTGCACCTCACAGCCTTAATACACTCTTATCTACAGTGCTGAATCTTACTGCTGTGTGTTGATATTTGATTGATTTATATATCATGTTTCATCATACGATGCCCCTTGGGTCTAGCAGGCACCCTGCAGATTCTTGTATTGTATTAGTAATATACTTTTCACATTTAACAATTTGGAGATGAATTATGCTTTAAGTGCATATGCAATTCACTCACAGTTTCCCAGTGTTGGGCAAGCTACTTGGAAAGTGTAGTGACCTAAGCTACCAGTTACTCTACATTGAATTAAGCTTCACTATACCGAAGCTACCCCCCAGAAAAGTATTTTTTGGGCCTTTTTTGGCTTTACTGATAGTACAGCTGAAGACTCAGACAGGAAACAGGATTAGAGAAGGGGAGTGACACGCAGCAAAGGGACCCAGGCCGGGAGTCGAACCTGGGTCTGCTGCAGCGAGGACAAAGCCTCTGTATATGGGACGCCCGCTCTACCCACTGAGCTAAACGGCACCCCATCATACTTTGGTTTTGTGGAAATTGCATTTTTGTTGTACCCTCTGCTGGTTAAAAATGACAAAAGTAATAATTAAGAGAAATGTAAACTTTTCAAATGTTTCTCTGTTCCCTCATTTCCCCACCTCTTCTGTCGGCTCCACATACACGGCCGTGTATGGCGGTGGTGTCACTGACTGATCCTTTTATTTCAGACCGCAGCAGAAAGCTCTGATGCGTTAAGCTTCGGGGATGTTTGGAAAAATGTTGCTTGTGTAGACACTACCGCACTACTTGGTCAATAAAATAGCTAAGCTACTGAAAAGCTAGTTGATTCAGAAAACAGCGACGCTACCACAATGCTACTGAGAAATGTAGTTAAACTAGTAACGCCGCCACTTGTAGCGACGTTACTGCCCAACACTGCAGTTTCCTTTACTTCTTAAGCAGTGTTTATAGGAAAGACCTTGGAATGTAAACATTTTTCTTTTCTTTTTTATTGAACTTTCACACATTTAGCCTCTGTAATAATCTTGCTTGGTTGTAATGGATGTTGTTCTCTTATTCAATGTAAGCTGTTGAAAACTGTATTGCTTAATAGCCTACTGCAATCCATTAACTGTGTGCCTTTGCTGCATTCAACAGTTTTGATGGTAGTGTGCATCACTGTGTGTTTTTCTGTTTCACAATTAATTTGTGTGGCACTAGGATTCACTAGGATGTCACAGTGAGAACTTGAGTTCTAAAGCTCAACCCATGTAAATATGTCATTAATTGATCTTATCAGACACTTATGTTTTTTGTGTTATCACTTTACAACACTCAAGTTGGAGTCTTGTCAAAGCTGCTTTCTTTGAATCTGTCCTATTAAACTTATTTTATATTCCTCAAGTGTTATTTGTGTATGTGGTTACCAGTGTTCATATCTATATGTTTCAAAGACACTGTAAAAGTGTGGTAGAATGAATAATTGTGATGGTGTTTGATAGGAGCACCCACTGATAATTAGTCAAGGTTTGACCCTCATAAAAATTTTGGGCTACTGATTTGATGCACTGTAAATAGTGCATCAAATTCATAACCATTTGATCTGTAAATTGGACTTTTAATTTACTTTTCCTTTACCATCCCCTATATTAATCTTCTGACAATCTTTGTCTCTTGGAAAATCCCAGTCATTCTTCCTTTTTTTTGTATTCCTCTGTTTTTTTTTACCCTCACAATCGATTTGCCCTCTACTTTTCCCTTTCCCTTCCACTTATTTTCTGTCTTTTTCCATCTCAACTCCCACACTCACCCTCTCTCATTATCTAACCCTTCTTATCTGCCACTTCTTTCTTGCTCTCTTTGCCTTGATGGCAATGTGGACACTTTACACTGTCCTCGTGTGTCTCATCAAGGTTAAAAAAAAAATTATATTGCTCATTTGGTTATACTTGCTGCACTCTAATATCACTTTAATTTCAGCCTATAGCCAATTACTCTACATATCTACTGGGCACTCTTTGGAATGTCATCTTAAATGCATTGAGGCAATATAAAAATTCATCGCTCAGGATAAGTGTTATACGGTGAAGTGTATGATGATTTAAACCAGAAACAAATCATGGCTCCACGTGCTTTTGTTGTTACAAGGCTGCAGGCATTCAACAAATGAATGCCTGCCCTTGCTGTTGTTCACCAATGAAAGTCTGCCCTTCATATGAATTACATATGTGTGGACATTATTGAAGTCTCACACGGTATCAATGCCATCTCCGCCCTTCTTATAAAGACTTTGATCAATTGCTATGCTCCAGCTAATGTGTCAAAGGACATGGATCGCGCTAACTAGAAGCCCCTGCTCTCTCATCCTTTCCCCTTTTCTCTTTATCTTCTTTTGAATTTCATACATCCGCTTCCTTGTTCCTTGACCAATCGTGTAATGCAGCATACGGAAATGTTCCAAGGCTGGCAGCTTTGACAGCCCTGAGTGGAGCACTGAACCATCAAAGGTTTCAGCTGGCACAGCTGAGTGTCACATATTAGTCTTAAATGATGTGAAAACTGTGAAAGCCCTTCCATCATTAGAATTCTTTAGGGGAAAAAAATCGGATACAGGGGTAGAGGGGAGTGTGGTGAGTAATAGGAAGATCTGAGAGGGCTTGGAGGAGAGGAATGGAAACAGAAATTGATAGAGATTGGAGTAAGGATGGGGAAAAGAAGGGAAAAGGGACGTGAAGTGAAAGAGAGCAAGCCGCTGTTATGGTAGAGTGCATTAACATTCAACTGAGGTGTCATGCTCCCCACATTACAAAAAGTTCACAATTTTACAGCATTATAGGCCTTGTTTATCACCATTTGTCTGTTTCCTGAAACATGAGGGGGCTCAAAGGACACAATGATGAATTACTGACTCTTCCATAAATGGAAGAGATGGTAGAAATAAGAGAACAAGCACAAAAGATAGTTTTCCACCCACATAGAAATTGCACAAAAGGAAACTGCACCAGAATTAGTGCACAATCAATTGGTAAATAGATATCATCTCAATTGTGACTTGTCTGACTGCTTAATGATTCATGCCAGTGTGAATAAAAACACAAATAACCTTTTAATCTTGCACGTCATGTTGTCAACAATCAAGAATAAGCTGTAGATACCGGTCTTGACAACCTACAGATGAGTAAAAAACAAATAAAATGTGCTTAAACAGCCTGTGCAGCTGAGCAGTGGCTTTCACAATGGTCGTTTTCTAGCTTGCATTCATTTGAAGGGACAGGTACAGATGTTTTATGCCTGAGGTCACTTTTCCCTCCCATGTTGAACTTTGAGTAATAGCTCTGAAATAACCCAGAGAACATGTGTCTGTTCTCCCCACACCCTCCCCATTTGGTTTTTCTCTACGGTGACTGACAGCGGAGGACACGTGCGGTGGCACCCTGAGGGGCTCCAGCGGACTTATCTCCAGCTTCGATTTTCCCACTGGTGACTCCCCTGGTGCTGGCGGAGGTGGAGGTGCTGGAGGCCTGGGCAGCAGTGGGGAGTGTAAGTGGACCATCCTGGCAGATCCAGGGGACACGATCTCCCTGGTTTTCACTGAGTTTCAGATGGAGGAGAAGTCGGATTATCTGGAAGTGGAGGGTTCTGAACCGCCAACCATCTGGTGAGTTGAGCTGTGAGGAGTGAGAGTGGTTGGTGCTTGTGTGAGATGATTATTCAGTTGGAACATTAAGAATTTATGTATGACAGGAGGTGTGTCATATGGTGTTCACAAGGTGTTGCAGAATGGGGTTTGTGATTTTTGTGTGATGAGATTATATTAGTGTGGATGCAGGTTTGGTTTCCATGAGTGTTTTTGACTCATGTATCAGTTGGCGAAGAATGAAGTATACTAAATTCTCTCAAGAAAAATACAGTAAAGCTATAGTAAAGCTGTTAATAAATCATGACCTATATTCTGTTTGAAAAACAGGGCTGCAAAACTGAATGTAGGCCAGAAAGCACGTTTGGCAAATCCAGAGATGCTAGTATTTTTATCACAATTAGGGTGTTTTGTAAGTATGAAGTCAGATATGATTGACAAGTGAAAGTTGCAGGTAAGTTGTGAAGTCATGTTTACTTGTGTTTCCCAACATCAAGTAGGATGTTTCAATTGGTTTTACAGGTGCAGCTCCTTACTAAGACCAAACTGTCCAAGATAATAATGAAGAGATCCCTAAGAAAAACATTTATTTTTTTATATTTTTTATAGTATAATGTATTTACCTGTCTGCAAAAATGGTGTGCACTGTTGAGATTTGGCAGCTGTTTGTTTGATCAGAACATAAATGGCAGTCAGAGAGAGAATATATACATTTTGAGTCTACACATAGAGATAACAGAGAGCAGGCTACTGTATTGCCAGCTCTAAATTTATTCCAAAGAGAAGTGAGGGGTTTGTAAGACAAGACTGTATCGCCTTAGGATTGCTCTTAGTTCTCGAGATAACAAGGAAGCCTGCCTGCTATGATCTTGAAGCATAGAATAGAGGCTTGGTATGTGTGGTTGAGCATGACTCTAATATTTTATAGGAGCAACTCTTTACAATCAGTGGCATGTATTGGAAACTCAAGAGAAAAAGCCAGCCGACAGACATGCAAATGTACATTTAACGAATTTCCATGGACTGTTGTGTAAAGAAAAGTTTAAAATATTCCTTGTGGTTCTGATTGAATCAAATCTATCACAGGGAGGGCCTGTGACTCCCTGTTGCATAATTCAAATTAAAGTGCACATGAATTACAATCTTTGACAAGAGGTTTTGTTTTAAAAGCAGCCTTTCAGACACTTTGGTTTATAGCTTTCTGTATGGGCTGGATTTAGAAGTCACTTCCAGATGAATCAAGAAAAGATGAAATGGGTTTGACCCCCAACCTTGAGGCTCAGGTTATCCATCTCCTCTGCGTCCTGCCCGAATGTGAGCACCCGCCAGCTTTATGTGATCCTGCTGGGCATTAATTATAATTGGCTGAAAGATGCTCTAATCAATCACTGAGCTACGAGCTTTGTTGTCCCTGAGAGTTGTCAGAGGGAGAGAGAGAGGCAGACACTGTGTCAGTGAGAGACAGAGAGAGTCCAGAGGAGAGGTGCTCTGAGTGTGGTGATGACTGCTAAGCATTTTATGTTGACATAGCTAAAGAGAGTGTGACAGGGAGCTGGTATGGGATGAAACTGATTTGTTTTGACGGACCATCAGGTAACTCTCTTCTTTTGGATGCAAACTCCCAAATTAACTCTTTTAGTGACAGAAATGCCTCTTGGTTTTAATCCTTTAAAGCCCCAGTTGCTAATGCTTTGTATTATCTTATGCCTCCTGTTTTTCAGGATTTAAGAAAAATTGGTCTAAGTGGTTAATTATTTACATTAATTTTATAACTGTTTATTTATATCAATTTATTCCTCTGGCCATAATAATATCTTCACATATTGGATAGACGATTGCTAATTAAAGCCAAAAACGAATGTCTTGAAAACATTTTACTGGCCAATGCATTGCAGTTTTAAAGTGAAACTCTCGCCAAAATGCAACAAAGGCTTTATTTGTGATTGAATATGAGTCAAACCTTCGGGTAAATGCATGATTATGACGAAAGAGGCACTTTTAAGATTTACCGCAGTTTCGTTTTCGGGCAAGCTAATTTTGAACGGGAGTGCTCGGGGCAGGGATACGATGGCATCAAAATCGCTATTTTTAAAACACTAAGAAGGCTCGACACAACATGAAACTTTGCTCGTAGCATCACCGGGGTCTCTACACATGAACACGAGCATTGAGAACATTGTTTGTGTACACAGAGTTTATGAAAAAGAAGGTTTTTGAACTACTCACGTTAGCTGCTGCGTCTCCGGCGCGCTGCCGTCATGGCAGGCAAAAGGTGTCGAGAGTGGGACGCTCTTCAAGCTTGGTTCCATATGAATGCACGGATAATTCATTGTTTTGTCGTTAGCGAAAAGCAACATTGACATCCACGTTGAAAAGGGAGCCTCATATTACAAGCAATATTACAATCAGCAGCCGGAAAAGTCACGTGACACCTCGCGTAGATAGTTGTTGAATAGTTGGATAGTCAAGATTGCTTGAATCAAACTTTAGAATAAAAGCATCTATAAATGTAATTACATTTCTTTTAATGCTGTCACGGTCATGAGTTGTTGTTTTCTTTGAACAGGTTTCTTATAAATTATTGTACGTATTTACTTAAATAATGTATTAAACAAGGTATGAATTACAAATGAAATGCATGAATGGATTACATTAACTGTAAACCAGGAAATTACATAGATACCCAAAACATTGAGTTTTTGGAAAAATGTCTTATCTTTTAAAAACATCTAATCATCACAGCAGCATCAATACATATCATATAGATTTAGATTACCTTACCTTACTACCTCCATCTACAGCAGAGTTTCCTATGCGTTTCTTTCCATTACCTTATCTGAAGCAGGGCCCAGCAATAAGGAGGATGGAGGAGTCATTTTTACTTTTAAAAATGTATATAAAAATATATCAGCTCATCAGACAAAACTTCCTGTGACTGCTATCAGGCGACACTTCCCTGGAGTCATAACACTTTTGGAGGAACTGATGTCTTCAACCTGCAGGAGAGGTTATAAAAGCATATATTGTTATTATTTATCAGGTAAACCAATCAAACAAGCAGATCCTTTATTTGTTAGAGTTTAATTATGTGTGTGCTGAGCGGTCACCACGCATCACTTGAATGCTTTGATACTCCAAGGTGATGTTATTGTGTGTCCCCGAATGTCGGTAGCTGTCAGTCACAGTTCTTCTTTTAAGCCCTACAATCCAAGTGGGACCCAGTGAGCTTGAGTGCAGTGGGGCTGGAATTTTAGAGCGATGGCTTCAGCTCGGCCAGGTAAACAAACAGACATGAAAACAAACACGATTCAGAGCGAGCAATTCTCTGATGCCCATAAAATTCATTGCTCTCACTCGCTCTCCCTTTATGAGTGTCTCTTGACTGCGTACAAGGCCATTGGAAAGCTAAACTTTCAAGCATCCTAACATATAGCATCAGCTGCAGGCAGAGACAAGCAAACTGTCAATTTAGCCTTGAGGGTTAGAGCTGCTTAACAATGATTGACAGCCTGGAATCTCCAAGTCAGACAGATTTAACAACTCCTCTTAGCCTTTTTCAGGCAAATAGAAACAAAGCATTACCCAACTTGACTTGTTTTCCTCTCTGAACCTGTGCTATTATTGGCTGTTATCCTGTGACAAACACAAGTAGAGATAAGGTTGCTGAATATGAGTTGCAAATTAAGTGTTACATTAATTCGCTAAAATTGATCCTTAAATAATCAACACATATTCCACATAAATGTCATTACTATAAATTAACTTCAATTAATTTCCACATATGTAATGGTTGCTGTAAAATAGGAAATGCATTAACATTTGGAACAGCCAATTTCCTGAAAGTGGTTGATAGGTGATAAATACTAAAAAAAACAATTCCTGATAGATTCCAGGACTATAGGCAAGAAATATGTTTTGCTGAAACCTCTTAGCAGCTTTTATCCTTTTATCCATTGAAGATTTCTATCAGATCTCCGCAAATGAGTTTATTGATTCCATCGTCATCACGCTGGGGAAGGTTGGTGTGAGGCTACACATCAATCACCGTGAAAATGGACACGGACACAAAAAAAATCTCTGTTTCTTTTGGCAAAAGCCAACATTGGATCTGGGTTAGATGGAGAAAAACTGTTGTTTTTTTTATTCTTCTGACCTTTAATATGATTGTACAGCCCTGTTCACAAAGGGCAAAAACAACAAGCTGTAGATTACACATCACTCATTATTTCAGATATAGACACAGAACATACAACCTGAAGGGCTTTGTGGACATTAGATACACTTTTTGTGCCCATATACTAGGCAATTCGGTAATTTGATTTATTTTTTGCCATGCTTGTCTCTGGATATCTATGTCATTTTCTATGTTCCCATCGTATCTTTGCAGATTTTTCAGATTCACTACTGTACCATTGACTCCACATGGTGGATGCTTAAAATTGATTGCTATTTCACCAAGCAATCTCGCAATATTTTGCTTGGTTCACTAAATATGAACAATCCTATCCCAGCAGAGGAGCTAAATTACCAACTTTGTTTAGATTACCATTTGTATTAGATTCAATTTCGTCTTTCTGGGATTTATTATTGATCTTTCCCAGCAAAATATATCCTATCAAAAGGTCTTCAAAAGCTTTCCTTCACTGTGATTAGAAATGAAAGAATGCAATGTTTAAATCAAGATATGTGAATTGAAAATGGATCCAGGTATCCTACCAGAGCAGTTAATGTAAAGGGCTACAGTGACTGGCTCACCATTCTCAGAAGCCAATCTACTGGCAGACAGGGAGTAACTTGATGAAGTATAGAGAGCAACTACTTCCTTATCACATGAAATATTCTTACACTTTCTCCCACTTGTCAGATTTTATGGAATAAATGAAGGAGAAAAGACAAAATCAACTGGCCCATCTTTTTTTGACAAATTTACATTGATCGCTTATTATCACGGTTGCACCTACCTATAACCTTCTTCTGTGAAACTAAGCAGAGACGCAAGAGATTGCAGCTTATCTCTCTGCCCTCGAGGCCACACATTTGGCCACAGTACTGACACATAGGGACTTGTTAGGTTGGTATTTTTGATGAGATTTCCATGCATCCTTTAACCCTTCATCCTATCAAATCAGGCAGAAGAACATCATATGAACTAATGTACCTTGCAGACCTGTGTCAGAAACAGAATCAGTCCTTGAGACACCCCAAAACTGCTCAATTGAAGCATGCCAAAACTTGGATGAAACCAAGCACATAAAAACACTGCGACCATGCCAAGAGGTAATCTCTGAAAAGCCATATTGCATATCTATGAGGGAACAAATAGCCTGAGTGAGTCTGCAGAGATAGAATGGCAGTGCATTATGTGAAGAATCCATTTTTCCAATTGGACTTTCTCATCTTTTGTCACTCAGTATGCACTGGAGGTGCTACAATAAGAAAACAGTGGGCAGCACTCAGTTGTTCTTACCTGTTTTACGGAGACTTTCACTCCACTTTCCACAAGTAATTTATTTGTTTTCATGACAGTTACGTTGATAAGTAACGGCACCAAGCATAGAAGTGTCATGAAGTACCTCTGAATTATTTTGCATAACCATTTGGCTGCTGTTAAATTTTTTATCACAATCTGGAAACACAAGGACAACTTGAGAAATAAAAAAATCAGAGCAAATTAATTCAACACAAGTTTCTGTTATCAGTGATGGAACACATTCCCTGAGATGATACCTCATCACTTAAGCTCTAAATTACATACAACATTAAGTATCTTCATCAAAGAAGGCATGAGAAAAGTTTTGGCACGCAAGTCATCAATTTCTCAGATCACATCAGATGCTGTAAGTCTTCCTTCTCATCCTGCCTTCAGCCTATGAGCACATTTTCCTCTGTCCAAACAAGGAGCCTTGAAAACAATATAATGCTACTTTGCAATTTTTTTCACTTTGTACGTGCTTTGCTTTATGCAGCAGGGAGATTTTTGCATACACTGTTACCTTTTAAAATTAATATATTGGTTTGCCATATAAAAATGTACCCATTGGAGTAATTCCTCAGTAAGGTGTCCATAAGCCTTTATTTACTGTTGATGGCAGATCATGTTTCACTTCCTCTGCCAGGCTTTGCTGCTGCGACAACAGTATATTCTTCTCCGCCAGTCTTGAATTTCTAACATCATTCCTGTGCTGCCTAGAGCGTCTGTGCAACTTCTGGATGTGTACAGTTTTATGGACACTATCCGTTTTCTTGTAGACTTGTAGACGATAATTTGCAGTTTCCACTACAGGATACATAGGGGCAGATTCTTTTAGATAATTCAGCTACCTGAAGGTAGCTGTTTTTCATTCAGCCCATGTATTAGTGTCATTAGCATTTTATTAATGACACTATGAGAGAAAAGGTCAACTTCTGTGTGAAAATCAGTTGTCTTTTAATTCTTCTCTCGGAGCTGCCATCGTCTCTCTTTGTGATACATCATTTGGATTAACAATATCAATATTGTAAAATTACATTTAGTACAATTAAAAATAAAGCAATCTATAATCTGTCTGACAATTGTATTTTACTTTTTAATCTTGATAAAGTTAAGATTTAAACTTCAGTAAAAGTGGTGCAATTAAAATACAGAAATATCAAATGTCAAGTGAATTTACTTACTTTTCTTACTTCTGTTTGCAATTTCATCCAAGGGAAAAGTAACTATCTCATTTTTGTTTTTCCTCACTTTTCCATCACTCTTTGTCTGTCTTTCTCTCAATGCTCTGCCCCCTAGGTGACTCTGCAGTAAATGCCAAAGAAATTACACAGAAAAAACCTTAAGGATGTCTTCACACTACCTAACACACAGCAATAACACAGACATGAATAGATGTGGGCACACACACAGACAATATAACAAGTTAGCACATTGTTGTTGTTGTTGTTGTGGTTTTTTTATTTTTTATTTTTTTTATACACTGGGCCAATTTGAGAAAACAGGGCTCAACTGCACCAGGCCCTTTTTAGCCTGTCCCCAGCCTCCGTTTAATAGTTAGAATGCCATTGTGCACTATTGACTGTTGTATGACAGGGCACGGTGTAGGGATTGCAAGAAAAGAACCTTAGCTGGTCAGCCAGACAAATGAGAAGACCCCTGGCAGCTTTAAATCTCTATGATTATAGTGTCCCTGATGCTGCGGCCACAAGCTGAATAAAACTTCTGATCCAAAACACCACAGTAAGACATATGTAGACAGAACATGCAGAGACTTTAGTACCACAGGCATGGTTTGACTAACACTTCTTCAAATATGATGGCGCATTTCTGCATTTGGGTAAAGTAGTCTTTATATCTCTCTGTCCTCTTTTTATTTCCCTCACACGTACACACACGCACACATAGACACACACACACTTAATTTTAACAGCAACATTTATTTCCTGTCCACCTCTATAGCTAGAGTATTTATTCTCTTCTAATGGTTGTGAATTCTTTACTTTTTTCCAGGATTTTAGTTCATTCTTAATTTTACTCAATTGCCTGTTTTTCCTTTTTGTGAGATGCTTGTGGTGACACAAGCATGCAAGTGACCAGCAGAGTCCCTGTAGCTGAATCAAAGTAAAAACAGATGACATGTATTTTCTTTTATTTGTGACAATTTACACTCAGGCTAACTGGAATGAATATTCCAGCACCCATCATCAGCAACAAAAACTGGCTTCGGCTGCATTTTGTGACAGAGAGCAACCACCGCCACAAAGGCTTCAGGGCACAGTATCAAGGTAAGACATGATTGCTTCATTTGCACATCGTAATCGAGGACCCCCCTACTTGAAAAAAAGCGTCCTTGTAGGAAAAAAAACACTGTAATTACAAAACATGTTTTTGATCTTTGTTAACTGAATATTAAACAGTTTCAGTAATACCCCCTTCTGTAGAGGGCATGAAGGCTTTTTCTGCTTCAAACCATTGACTTCAAAGGGCCTTGTTAATCAAATATTTGAGAGATACATACTGTATATACTTCTCCCTTACACCAACTCAGCTCTTGCAGTTCAATAATCCATTACTCTGACATTGTTCTTTGGCTTGACTTTAAAGTCAGAGTATATGTGCTGCATATACTATACTATAGACGCTTAAAGCCTGGTTTCGAGCCAGATATTAAACCTGCAACTTCGCCATAAACAGCTCTATAAAACGTTCAGTAACATGCATGTGTGGCAACTCACTGTAAATGACGACATAAAATCAATTGCATTGCATCTCTCGTCCATTGCAGTGCAATGTTGTGCAGCGGTTAAAGCAATTTTTATATGCATATTTTATGCAGGATGTAAAGGGCAGATGTTTTTTAAACCAAAGACAGGCACAGAGGGTTTTTTTTACGCAGTATGCTTTTGAGCATATAACAAGCCTTGTCTGGTCACTAAATAGATTCTCATCATGATTGTGTTTATAAGACACCAGTTGACCTACAGTGTAGTTCAAAGGAAAGGCATCATCCCAGTGTTTTCAGATTCAAATAGCCTTGTTTTGGTTTGATGCATCATTAATTGCTTTTGGCTATTCTGATGATACTTCAAAATTATGACAGCCACTTGCATCACCTGGCTTTTGTGTGCAATCCTGCCCCTGCTGTGTTTAATTAGACTATCTTAAGATGTTACACTGCAGTCCTTAGGCTGCCTTTTCTTCGTGGTATACCCCCCACCCCCACATACGAGCTATAACCATTTAGTCTGCACTGACCAATCAATTCCCATACACTGTTTAATATTTCTGAGTTATATGAGCACACAAACAAGAGTGAAAAACTAATTTACATTTTATAGAATTGTCAGGGCAACACTACAAAATTCATCTGCGTCGATGGACTCATTTCTTTGAAAAAGGATGCACACCAGTAGCAATTAGATTTTGATGTACTTCATAGGACCAAGTGTTATCCAGAGAAAGAAACACTTGTACTGTATCTTCTCACATCTAATACTGTAACTTCTTTTATCTAATGAACTCTTTCTATTGCTCTTGACCAGTGAAAAGCTCTGGAGAGCTTAAATCCAGAGGGGTAAAATTATTACCAGGAAAGGACAACACTAACAAACTGTCTTTGAGTAAGTCTTTTATTTTTCTTATGCAACTGTTTTCATTGTTTTTTTGTTTATGTAGGGCTTGCGTTCTGGGTCTCTGTTTCCTTTCTTGTCTCTCTTTTTTTGCTGCATCATTTGGTGAAGGAATTAAGCTACAGTACTAGATTTTGCAGAAGTGCAGTCTCTTTTTCTTTCTGATGACCTATTTCCCCTGCTGCCCCGGACTTCCCGTCCCAACAGAAATGAACTCAGCTAGATCAGGCCAAGTAATGTATATTGCAGCAAAATGCTACATTTGATCGGTTTCACTCGGCCAAACCCCCTATGTATCATTCTGTACTATTTAAGCAGCACATCAGATCGACACATGTTCATGCACTGTGTGACCTACGCACACAGCAGTAGTCAAGGTTGAGTGACCACTCACTTGACTGGTGATTTGTGTACACTCCAGACCGAAGTGAATGCATTGTAATTGCTTGCGGAGCTCTTTCATTAACATAAATCTAGACACTCCAGTGTGCTAAACACTTCAATGATAACAGGTTGTAATCTTTATTACCTTATGTGTCATAGATTCGGCATTGCATGGAGACATGAATAATGCAGAGGACTGTAATCTTTTCTATGAGCCAATACTGTAAATCATTTAAAAGACTATGAAGAGATGCTTCCAATGTCTTGTGGATTCATTGCATATAATTGAACCCATAACTGTATTATAACCCACAATTATTAACTTCAAAGCTAATGAACTTCTTGAAGACGTGAAAACATGCTGGTAGGGCTTCTCATGTTAATATAGAACTGTCCGTGTGTGGGGTAATGTCATTTTGCAAATATTGCAGCAGACCTTAACAATAGCTATGATGCTATTTCATAAATTTAACTTGCAGTGCCATCAGTCTTTGATTTACAGATCACAATTTGAAGGGGGAGATGGGCTTGTTAAAAGTCAGAACGCAGACAACTAAAAAATATTTTCCTACTTCCAAGTTACCTCTCTACTTTTCTACCATACAGCGTGTGCATTTTTATTATGCAAGGGCATTTTTTCCGACTAGGTTTTATTGTTTAACTGACTCAGTTTTATAGGTTTATCCCAAATTCAAAGGGTAAAATATCACCTCTGTCATTTCTCCTAACTTACATTACAAACTTAAAACATACAAGCATGCCAAAAATAGTAATACATATAAGAGAACATGATAAATGGTTGATGTATTCATTTACCAATAGAGCTAACCCTCTCTTCAATGACTTGCCGCCCAGTCCGCCTCCTTATTGTAGATGAAGCAGTCTCCACACTCTACCAAATGTCAAAGACCTGAACTGCCTTCTCTGACAGTACATTTTAGGTTTTAAGGTTTTAGCTTTTCAGTGGTTTTAATGTCAGGAGAACAAGTCATAATTTGGCCATCTTTAAAGTCTCTTTAAAGCAGCAGAGTACTTGAATACATGTGATGGAGTATTGTCCAGCATAATTATAGTGCTCTTGAAGGCTGCAGACATATTTCTCCTACTCTACTGCTTTCAGATAGTGTCTTGCAGAAACTTGCAGTCATTTTGTGAGTCCATTTTTCAGACCATGTGTCACTCAAATGGGCCCAACCAGTTCATTGTTGATAATGCCAGTCCACACCATTACCCCCTGTGTCCTTGATTGATCCAGCCACTTGTCCACCCATTTGGTCCATCAAGAGTCACCCTCATCTCATCATGTCCATAAAACCTTTTGAAAAGTCGGTCTTCAAGCATTGGCCAGCTCACTCTTGACGCTTCAGCTTGAGCTTAGCTTTTCTTACCTTGGCAATACTTCTGAGCACTTTGCACCTTGTTCTTCTGCACCTTCCATGAGACTTCAGTTTATAAAGATGGTAGCACTGGAGGCTAAACAGTTTTGGAAGGCTCCATGCCTTGTTCGTTGTAGCTCTCGTGTTAAAGTTAACTTTCAGACATTTTTCTTGTTTCATATTTTGCAACTCTGTTTACTAATACCCAAGAAGAGTTTAACTGTGCAGTCATCCATCTTTAACAATTTCACTATTTCAGTTGTTTTGCATCCTTCCTCATGAAGGCATTTCATTTTTGTTATTTTTTTGACTTTTTTGATAGGTATCTTTTTGCTCTATTTTTACCTGTAGTAAAAAGCTGCCTAATAATTGTGCACACCTGAATCTATGGTATGGCTCAAGCCAAAACCTCTCTCAATCAAGGGATAAGATCACCTGAAAATGACTCCACCCAATAAAATGTTCAGGTTGATATGGTTGAGAGTTTTTAAACATTGTCTCACATTATGCACACGCCGTTAGAAAGGCTATACCCACTATGAAACCATATCTACAAGGCTTTATCTGGTGCACCTAAACTATTATTACGTATGGAGCGTCTCACTGAGTGATTATGGTAGCTCTCGCAATTGATAGCTGAAGGTTATTTAATACTCTTGGTCCCTGTTGGGCCTGGATAGATTTCTCCCTATTTTGTCTAGCTCAGGTAAGAGAGTTGCATTTATCCTTGGCATGGACTCTGATATCACAAAACACAAGTGTGCATTCACAAGCACTGCCAAACAACCTACAGTTAAAAGTCTCTGACCTTGAGAGATGAGCTAGATTTGTATAACTACTGTATAACTTCTGTTACCAAACCCTACACTAAACATTGAAACAGATTAATCCACTATTCAAGTGCTTTCCAATGGAGTGGATATTGTCTGAAAGTACGAAACATCGAAAATTAAAGAATCCTTCTCACAGCATTCTTGGTCCTTCTCTTTCTCACTCAGTGAATGAAGGAGGAATCAAACAGGTGTCTAATTACTGCCCTGACCCAGGGGAGCCAGAGAATGGCAAACGGTTCGGCTCCGACTTCAGGTGAGGTGGTGCTTGAGCATCCGAAATGATGGAGCCTAGGGTTTGTGTGGAAGAGAGTTATGGAATGGGTCAACGTACTCTTCATCCAATTTAATTTTCATTATTATGACATGCAGCATATTTCAATTATCACATTGTTACGGTCTAACACAAACTATGTGCACATAATCACAGCATTAATCTTATTATGTTAACCTGCATCAGGTTTGTAACTTTGTCACCGTTTCAAATGTTTGGTCTATTTACTTGAGTCATGGATAATCTTTTTGCTAATATTGTGCACTATAGTCTAAATGTTCTTTTTTCTGTACCCGACCCATTCAGCTTTCAGGTAAAAAAAAAATAAAATCAAGCATTTGTTTGTTCAGACTATTTAATTTGAACTGTAACTGAGTTTGTTTCTTTTCTTGTTGGACTTGGTTTGCTCTAATATATATTTCATTCAGTATATTAACTGTAATTATATTTGAGGTGTTTATCAGTTTCTCTGCAGAAGTGTTCAGTGGGTCATATGTAATGCAAGTGTAGAGACTGAGGACAATAAATAGATACATTAATTCATTCATCTACTGAATTTGATATATTGATGCACAGTGCAATGTGAACGTGTAATGAATGACATAAAATAAATAATGAATTTGACATTTCATCAGGTTCATCTTTGGCAGATTGATTGCTTTTCCAGGCGTTAATGGTGTTTGTTATCTTCTCAGCATCGGAGCAACTTCTCAATTTACCTGTGATGAAGACCATGTGCTGCAGGGTTCCAAAACGATTACCTGCCAGCGCGTAGCCGAAGTCTTCGCTGCTTGGAGCGACCACAGACCCGTCTGCAAGGGTGAGCAAGGCTTCTGAGGAGCTAATAAAACAGTTTGATTAAGGCAGTGCCTCTGGTTATAGGCTCTATGCAGATAGAGGAAAGTTCATTTTCGTTAATTATGTATGAAAGCCTTCGCTGCTGCACTCTGCTTTTCCATTCCAAAATGCTCTGCATGTTTTTCTATGTTTCATAATACCTGGAGCACCTTTTAGAATTTGATTAATGGAAATGCAGCTAATAGACCTTCTCTCTACTTGTGCAACCAGTATATTACCTTTCTGTCACATTACAATGCAAGAGTTATTACTCTGCCTCCTGAGCATATTCATTGTGAATTTAAGTTTGCCAGGACTGACTTTCAGGTTCGGTAGTGATAATTTATACTATGTATACTCCGTATTAATATATTTTTTTAAATGTTCATGTATATTTTGAATCTGACTCATAACTTAATGTGTATATTGTCTGTGTCTTGCAACTGTCGTTGCAGTGAAAACGTGTGGGTCAAATCTCCAGGGACCCTCTGGGACTTTTACTTCTCCTAACTTCCCCATCCAGTATGAGAGTAACTCCCAATGTGTGTGGATCATCACGGCCAGCGATCCAAACAAGGTAGCACAATAGCCGGCTTGGAGTTTTTAGTATGTTTTACTCTTGGACCAAGTCTAATTAAAAATCCATTGTAACTGTTGTCATGCAAGGATCCAACAGTAACCGGCCTTTGGATCCTAAATCACTCTTCCCATCTCCACTTGTATGAATTTAAAAATGACTCATAGCGATACAGTATACAAGACACACAGTTATGGTCCCTAGCAGAGTACAGTATAACTTAAGTTTTGTCTTATGCCTTTTCACATCTGCTTTACTTATTATAACTCTAAAGCAGATACTGTAGATAAAGTTGAGAGGCAGGATAAGGGGCCATGGTTACAGTTAAAGAAAAAACTGCTAATCTGAGAGGAAATGCCAACATTACCTGCAGTTTTATTAGATGATAATTACTTAAAGCCCCTGTACGGAGTTTTTAACTGGATATATAAAAGTCTCTGGTTTCTGCTGATGTGTCTCTGTTACCTACAACAGCAAATGAGCCCATCAGTGTGAAGATACGCTTTTTCTAAGTAGTCTAATTCTATACCTCTGAAAGGCCTTGGTCGGGTCGGACCACTGACGAAACGATTTACGGCAGTCAGACCGGAACTGACGACATTCAGCATATCTGTTTTGTTGCTACGCTAGCCAGTGCTAACTGAGCTAAAACTTTTGTCATGGCTGATAATGAGACAATTAAAATAAAAATAATTCGAACCGAAGACCAACGAAAGGCCGAGAGGGAATCCGATCGAGCTAGGGCTAAACACGGATAAACATTGGCGATTCCTTCCAGAGATGGAGAGAGTTGCGGGGCTTGAAAGGATTCAAGTCACATCCAGAATTTGCCCGATTCCTCCTAGACAGGTATGTAAATAGTATTTCATTTAAGAAATGTATTGCGGGACGTAGTTTACAGCAATACATGAATTTATGTTGTCACAACAAAGCTGGCTAACGTTACCACTAGATTAGCTCTTGATACTACACTCGTAAAAATGACAACAAACGTCTTAGATCACGCATCCATTTCAGCTGTGTGTATCAGCCCAGCCGACCTGCAACGATGCATCGGTAATATCCTCTGTCATTATAAATGATTCAGTTTCTTACTTAGAACAAAACATCCATCACAATCACTGTGACTTTGCTGTAACGCTAGCTCTGTAGCACTGTGGGTAATATATATAGCGGGGAAATTGCAGTGCAACAGCAGCATTACACACAGTGACAATAGTGTCTGTGTCTTTGCATGTTTAGCCTATGTCACAGACATCACGGTAATACAGTTAGCTTACAACGTAACGTATTATGTTGGCAATGCTACTGCAGTTTTTGTAGGCTTACTGTTACGAACTTAGATGTATGTCTGTGTAAATTCTCATTTGTCCAGGTCAAAGGCATGATCCAATTACATAGACAGAACTTAGATACAAGTTTTAACATTACTTTGCTTCACCGGCGGCATATTATATTACATAGAAATACAAATAGACACATTACCTCATCCATATGCACGCTGCAGATAGCTGCTAAAAAAAAAAGTTTTCAAAGCAAGTCCAGTCTTCTCTCCGACGTTTCCAAAACAAATCTACATGCGCCGGCCAGACAAACGTCTTCACGACAGTAGGCGCTAGGGCTCATGGGAAATGCAGTCTTCATTCCGGCAAAACACCACCGCTTTCGTCCAGCGGGGCCGCCATAATCAACACTAAATGAAAAGTCTGTACAGGGGCTTTAATTACCACCTGTAAAATGACCTCAGAATAGTCTCTCTTTATAGTACTCATGGTATTTATAAAGATGAAATAATAGGTGTAATTTTCTTGATTAATTCATTGAATAAATGTCAGATTATTAAGTAAAACAGTCTAAATGCCCCACTTCGGTTATTCTTAAGCAAGCACAACAGCCCCTCATTAGTTATATAATGAATACAAATGGGCGACTCCCTCACCTTTTTACTCTCCCTCCCAGATGTATAGAGCATACATTTTGTCCAGGCATTTCCTTCCTGAATACGCATGTCTGCATCTATTTTCCAAGGGCTTCCCAAGGTGGGGAAAGGTTACATAGAATATGCATGTATTTTGACTTAAGTTTGCTCTAACTGTCCCTTACTAATGAACACAGTTGCAGCAGATTGCATTTCAGTCCTCACTAGACTACCAGTTTGACCGTGGCTGTTGGCAGTTCAGCAATTCGCCTTGTTCATCTGTGGTAACAGAAATGGAGAGAAATAGTAATTGAATGAGACCAGCTTTTCCCCAAAGTGAAGAGGTCAAAGCTGTTTTCCTAATGGTCATTACTGCTCTCCTACATCAAGTCTGGCTCTCTATAGTTATTCTGGTGAGTCATATACACAGAGGTGTCAACTAAGTGCTATCCAACTAATAAACAATGACTAACCCGCTAACGCTCATTCAGAAACTCACTAGGACTGGCAAGTATCATAGCTTTGTGCCATCGCACCCTCTCCTAGGCAAACAAGCCATTGACTTGGCACTGAAACTTGGTCCATTAGTGTTATTATGGTAATTATGCTTATGTGTGCATCATAATGAGGCTGTTATACATGGATATTGTGCAGGCATTGTCCTCCCCTTGGCCAGAGAATTGGATGCGAGGGTTGAGCAAGCAGCCATCATATGTTTGTCATCAACAGATGTGACAGTCCCATCATTACAACATCCTTTCTTTCATCACTAATCCATGTAGGCTGAGATAATGTTGCTTTAATGTGCAGTGTCTCTGCAGTAGACCTCATTTTGTGTGATTATTATTAGTGTAAGCGGCTCTTGCCAGTTTGATCTGTGAATGTAATCTATTCTGTCGTAGTGTACATTTGTTTATAGGGAAAAAAAGATAAACCAGTGACAGTTGAGAAAGACGTCTCAATGGTGAATGTGGACAGGCAATTAAAAATCTTAGAATTTGCCTAGCCATAATTGGTTCTTAGTATTTGATTTGTGCCATGATGTAATTTGAAGAGATGCTGCTGTCAGTTTCTATATTGCTTTGAAGTATGTTTGTGGTGTTCGAATGGTGTAGGGGTCACTACACGTGTGTAAATATCAAGCAGTCGGCAATATTTTGGGCACCCGGCACATTGGTTAATCAATCAATTTATAAGTTAATTAGAAGATGAATCAGTTACATCAAATGAATATATCTCTATGGCTGAAGTTGTAGATCCTGATATTCTATTATAAGAAGAACACAAATCTTTGCTTTATTTCTTCTCAGTTTAGAGTTCTCTCAGAGCTTAATTTAGCTACTTCTCTCCAAATTCATAAACAGATAAAAATGTGAGGAGATGAGTTAAAGTTTGCCTTCCATGTGTGCTTGATGCCATTGTTGATTAGAGTTTTATATTTTATATTTTTAATATAGCATATAAGTTATATTATGCAGCTATCACAATTATTAGATAGGAGGAACTTAAACAATTTCCCCCTGGGGATTAATAAAGTATTCTGATTCTGATTCTAAAGTCTTGGTTTTCACAGTGATTTCCATAGGCTTTTATCTACATACGCCTGCCTCTTTCTGTGTTACAGACATGCTGTCTTTAATGAAAGTTACAGAAAATTATATTTTATTACAGGTTATTCAGATCAACTTTGAAGAGTTCGACCTTGAAATTGGGTATGATTCACTAACAATTGGAGATGGAGGGGAAGTAGGTGATTCGAAAACAATAATACAAGTGTAAGTACTAAACAAAATATTCTTACATTGGATATATGTTATACTATAATATTGCTAATATAGTCGAACATGTTGCAGAGGTTGTTAGATCTACATCTTTTTAGAGAGAGCATCATATATATATATATATGTATATATATCATAAAATATATTTCAGAATTCTTTTGTGCACATTCATGAATACTGAGAGCCATCTGATTCCATACATATGTAATTGCTATGATGCACTGTATAGATGCAATGAAAAAAGTAACTCCATGATGAGATGAGGCTTGAAAAGTGTGTTTTGGTACCACAGTAACTTTTTTTTTTCCTTGGCCGATCTGCAGGTTGACTGGGAGCTTTGTGCCGGACTTGATTGTCAGCATGTCCCATCAGATGTGGCTTCACCTACAGTCCGATGAGAGCGTGGGCTCAATCGGCTTCAAGATCAACTACAAAGGTACACAGACTTAGTGCAGATATCATGTCTGACTGTCTGGTTTATGTCTGTCAGTTTGTTCTTCTATCTGTCTGTCTGCAACTCTCTACTGTATCTCCTTCTTTAAAAACCTGCGTTAACCAGGCTCTCTGACTCCTCACCTGGACCTTTATAGATAACTTTAAAGAAAAGTACTTGGCTTCCTCTCCTCTCCTCTCCTCTCCTTTCCTCTCCTCTATCCTACTGTACTCTACACTCCTCTATTCTACTCTGTTCTACTCTCCTCTCCTCTGCTCTGCTCTACTCATCTCACCCACAGAAATTGACAAAGAGAGTTGTGGTGACCCCGGTACACCCCTGTATGGTTACCAAGAGGGAAGTGGCTTTCTAAATGGAGACGTTCTGCGCTTTGAATGCCAGTTTGGATTTGAGCTCATCGGGGAGCGGATGATAACCTGCCAGAACAACAATCAGTGGTCGGCTAATATTCCCATCTGCATATGTGAGTCCAATACATGCTTTTTTTCATGACAGCAAATGAAGCAATTACTTATGTGTTTGGAAAGTTCACAGTGACATTAAGCTACTGGAGGATTAATTATAGCATTGTTAAATGACCATGCAGTGCATTTTGTGTAAACAGCATACAGATTGTAAAATAGGAAATTGATAGCATATGGTTGCCTTGTTATTTGGGGTTGATAAAAAGGGGAAGAAAGAAGGGTACACACTGTCACCCAATACAAACACTCAGGAGGGGAGAAACCTGCATTATACTGTAGATTATCTTCACAAAATATAACCTAAACCCCTCCTGTGAATTTCACTATACCCAACCTATATCCATAACAAAAATCTAGTCTACTGTTTCTTCAAGTTAACTGTGTCCATTGGGACAGTGTGCAGTATTCCTGTGTGCCCATATTGCCAGATGTCTGTATTTTTGTACACTAACTCGTCAGCTCCATCCCCCCTTACAGTTTCATGTTTCTCCCAACTACTCAGCACCCATGGGACCAGTGCTGTCTCCTGATTGTTGAGCTAGTTATAAAGTACTGACATTGTTCTATATCAAGCTTTGTGCCCGATCGCATCATGGCAGAATCTGTGGTGCAGATTTTTACACAATCAGTGAAATTTGCTGTGAAACAAATAGCCTCACCTGGGATGTGTATGTTTTTACTATATATATATATATATATATATATATATAGATAGATATATATATATATATATATATATATTATATTATATATATATATATATATATATATATATATATATATATATATATATATATATATATATATACATGTTCTTCTGCAGAACGTATATATATATATATATATACATATATATATATATATATATATATATATATATATATATAATATATATATATATATATATATATATATATATATATATATATATATATATATATATATATATATATATATATACATATACATATACATATATATATATATATATATATATATATATATATATATATATATATACATGTATATTTTATTTTATTTTTTTTAATTTTTTTTGACAGATTAAAGTGTGTTTTTGCTCTATCACACAGTCCCCTGCTTTTCCAACTTCACGGCTCCAATGGGGACGGTGTTGTCTCCTGACTACCCAGAGGGCTATGGAAACAACCTCAACTGCGTGTGGCTGATAATCTCTGAGACCGGCACCAGAATCCACCTGGCCTTCAATGATTTTGACCTGGAGCCTCCCTATGACTTCCTCACTATTAAAGATGGGGACCAGTCAGGAGCCACAATACTAGGGCGCTTCTCAGGGGCGGAAGTCCCTTCCCACCTTACGTCCAACAGCAACGTTCTGCAGCTGGAGTTCCAGGCTGATCACTCAATGTCTGGACGAGGATTCAACATCACCTACAGCAGTAAGGGACAGTTAAGTCAATTATAATCGAAACAATCATATCATAGTAAAGCAGTTAAATGAAACTGAAATTGAATTATGGATCAGCCAATATGTTTTTTTCTGGTCCAGAACTGATTATTAGAAGTCAGGGAGACTGATTAGCAATATTGAAACCAATGTACATTTATAGTAAACATTACAATTTTATTGTCAAAATGTAGAATAGCCAATGTTGGTTTGTAATTAAATACACTTTACTCAAATACTCCTCCACTAGAATAATTAAATGATTCAATTACTAGTTACTTTGCAGATTCAGTGTTGATAGGCTCTTACTTGTGTATCCAATCAGATAGCTTTGTGATTGGGACATGAGGGACCACAGGGTGACTGACAATAAATGACAACAGAGACTGGTAGCTGCATTGAAGCGAAAAGAGCATTATTAAATACCTCCACAAAAAGCTCCACAAAACCCAATATCTGAAAAATCCTGAATATTTAGATCAGCTAGGCCACTATTTGGTCTACCCCAGATATAAATATCAGGAATGAGTGTCTGAGCTCTAAGGTTTGTGCATTTTCTCTGAACTTAAAAACATCTAGCTAAAGAATTATGTTGTGTAAAGTACAAGCAAATTACATCTTCTATCTTATTGATAAAGGATGTGATCAGGTTCAGTGGTTCTTGTAATTTATGTGAATGTGTGTGTTCTTACTCACAAAACATACTCCTGTAATTTTGTTCTTTTAAAAAAATACAGCAGCATTTAGGAAAATGCATGCTGTTCCTAGCCTGTGCCTCATTGCCTAAAACAACACGACCGTAATTATTTTTCTCGCAGCAAAGTCACAGCAAGCTTCATAGATGGAGGCCATTGTCACCCTCAGGTGTTGAGAGCAGACCTCTGTTTGTTTTTTTCTTTCTCACGGACAGCTACATCCATTTCCGTTATCTCCCTTCTCCTCAAAGACCCTATTTCTCATTCACACAAGAGCGTTTGTCACTAGATCTTGTTCTCTTTCTTCTCATAACAAGCTTTCGGCCGTAATGAGTGCCCTGACCCTGGCATACCGTTAAATGCCAGGCGCTTTGGGGACAGTTTCCAGCTGGGGAGCTCCATCTCTGTGGTTTGTGAGGAGGGCTTCATCAAGACACAGGGGGCTGATACCATCACATGCCATCTCGAGGAAGGCAAGGTTATGTGGAGCGGACTCATACCCAAATGTGAAGGTACTGAAATGGAATAGCTTATAATTGTGTGGTTGGTGGACAGAAATGTTGACAATTTAGTTTGGAAAAGAAAGAATGAGCAGGGGAAATTTGATTTAAAAAAAAAAAACTGAGTGGGTGATGTGGAACATGCTGTCCACAGAACTGGCTACATTTATCTTATAGTATTATTTTCAGGTTTTTGTGCAACTCTAGCCCTTTGGTGACTCATTTTTATTTTTCAATGTTTTCATGTGGGTACAAAATATTTTACTGTGCAGTATCATCTTAAAAAACATTTCTCTCTATCTCTTCTCCTCTCCTCTCCTCTCCTCTTCTCTCCTCTTCTCTCCTCTTTCCCCTCTTTGCTCCTCTAGCTCCTTGTGGGGGCCACTACTCAGGGCCGTCTGGTGTCATCCTCTCCCCGGGGTGGCCAGGCTACTACAAAGACTCCCTGAGTTGTGAGTGGGTCATTGAGGCCGAGCTGGGAAGCTCCATCAAGATCAGCTTTGACAGGTGTGTATGACATTGCCGCAACAACTCAGCTGTGGAATACACACTCACACATGCTCTCACAAAGACAAATACTTAGAAAGCACACAATCCCTTGTGTACGTATATCCAAATACTTTACTGAAAAAAGTTGAATGACTGATGTAATTCTTTAATTCGACACTGGCTCTGGCTAAGTTCTTCAGAAAATTGCAATAAAGCAAGTCTTGCTTTAAGATCTTCACTTCTTACTATAAAATGTTTGTATTTTATAATCAAGACTTTTTCAGTGCTGACACATTCCTTTGTAGAGAAACATAGAGCTACTTTCACTATAACTTTTGCGTATGTGTGTGGTTGAAATTAGCTCAGATCTCTTCTTTAGTCCACCTTCCCTTTTATGAGCCAAAGTTTCCCTATGTCGAGCTTATGCAGTTGATTGTGGCATTATACTAGTGGTAATATGATTCTTTGCATTATAACCATAAATCTGATGGTATTTTCCCCACAGTATTGATGGTAATATTGGCACTCGTGCAGATGTCACTTGTTTGATGATGTAGAGACCTGAGGGTGACCACGGATCCATATCATGTCAGATTTCCGAGAAGCTCATCGATCTTTTACAATTGCAATAATTGGAGCACTTGCGATGAAAGCTTTTTTTTCTCATTTATCTTCACAAAATTAGATAGTTTTCTCTGCGGACACAACAGGCTAAATGCCTGCAAACACTTTAATCTGTCAAAGCTGAAGTATTATTTTGAATACAAATAACTGTCTACCGTCACTTCCCTCTCTCTGCTCTTCTCACTTTTAAGGTTTCAAACTGAGCTCAGTTATGACTTCCTGGAAGTGCACGACGGGCCCAACCTACTCTCTCCACTGATTGGCTCGTTTAATGGAACCCAGGTCCCTCAGTTCCTGTTTAGTAGCAGCAACTTTCTGTACCTGCTTTTCACCACAGATAATAGTCGATCGAACAGTGGCTTCAAGATATTCTACGAAGGTGAGCGTGCGCTACCATTGCCTGCATGCACTGCAAAACAATAAACTGGATGAGTGAATTATGCATTGTTTTTTTAACAATACACAGATTTGGTGCTTGATGTAATATTAAAACCATTTAATACTTTTTAAATGGGATATTTCAAATAAAGGAAAGAAAAAAGTTGAAGTACTTGGTAGTTACTAGCAGTAGACATTTGAATTGGTCTGTCTTTCTTATAACACAAGTTTCTGAAACTTTGTGTCAAGACTAAATTGTGCTGAGGATGTTTATCAGGTGGATTACATAACAAGAGCACCAGTATTATCATAACAGCTTGGCTCAGTGAGTAGGTTATCAGGATGAAACTGAATTTATTCAGTTTGAGCATAAAAATTCAAGTGAGACTACAGCATTTTAAACATTGATTATTTTAATGGAAGACCAAGGTCAACACTGCTTTTGTAAATCGTATATTACCATTAATGTAAATTCTTAAGGATACCTCACACAATTACACTTGGTTGTGCTGGAGTTTAAAAACCCAACTGTTTACCACGTCCTTTCTGAGAAGTGAGGGAATGGCTCCTGCGTGAAATACAAGCCAAACTTTAGGATGAAGTTGGCCGTACTTCTTAATCAGTGTTGGATATTGAATAGTATTGTGTTACAAACTATATATATGTCGATATGATTTGTAAACAAGCACTAAAAGTTAAAAGAAAGTTCAGAGGAATTGTGGGATTTTATGTCTACAACAAGGGCCTGCTTTAAACCCCAGTCCCTCAATTCACCATTTTGCCTTCAGAATATGTTTGTGCGCCCTGCTGCTAGTCATGTGCAAAAGTAGCCCTAAGTTAAAAAATGCAAGCTTGTGGAAGATGGTTGTCTTCAAGTGCAAGGAATGACTAAGAAAATCTGAGTGAGGGAAAAGAACCGTGGGCTCTCAGCGGTACATAATCTGATACTGAATAACTACCATCTTAGAAAAATCTTCTGCTCTCGGGGGTGTTGTAAACTTTTTATCTTTCCCCATCATTATGCATGGAATGTTAGTCTTTGAAAAATCAAATAAAAAAACACTCTGGACATAGTGTGATCTATTTTCACGATTGTTTGCACTAGCACCATTACCCTTGTCTCTCAGATGTGATTCATAAGACGGAGTTTGTTATTATGTCTGTATTATTGACTGAAAGCAGGCCACAAGTGCCTTTGTCTTATTATGTTTCACTCTCAAGTGCATTTCTCTTTTGTTGATGAGGCTATTGAAAAGCAATAACAGTAAGATCATATTAGCTTCTTCCATAGCACTTTAGGACATATCTTATTGCCGAAATGCTTTAGGGAAACCAAGCCTAGTTCATTTGTAAAATTGGTCTTACAAAGTAGAGCTGTTGTGAATTATGCTGTAAATAAACTGGGGCACAACACTGCATCATAAACCTTTGTATGTAATAATACAAAAAACCTCTATTCAGAAATTAAGAATAATAAAACATTTTATCAAATCATATGCAGGCCCACATGTTCCACACATGCTTTTTTATTAGTTTTGGGTTCTTTTTTTCCATTCTATGCATTCTCCCTAGAGGCCAGTATCAGCAGTGATCAATGAGTGCTCTACTTCTCTTTGCTGAGGCAAAATCTGTGTGTTTCTGTGTTGACTAAATATATCTAGAATAACTCAAGGAAAGCAAGACAGATTTTATACAGAGGCCCAGCATTACATAGGAAGAGCCCTTTTATCACACATGAATAATCAGTCAGCCTGGGCTGTTATACAGGTTATTAGTGTTTATGATTTCAATCTATAGCTCACAAACCATGCAATTAAACTGTTATACTCTTAACTATGTAATTCCTTGTTAATAATGCTGTGCTACACTGCAAAAAGAAACCTGTTAGCTGTGCAGTACACCTCTCTTCACAGATTAGAATTTACTGCAATCAGGCACCCCAGTAGCTCAGTTTGTTGAGTACGTGACCCATGTATAGAGGCTATGTCCTTGCTGCAGTGGTCCAATGTTGAAGTCCAACCCGTGGCCCTTTGCTGCATGTCATTCCTCCTTTCTTTCATCCTGCTTCCTGTCATTCTCAAGCTGTCCTGTCAACAAAGTTTTGATGGCCAAAATGCCTCATATATAAAATAGAAAAATAATTTACCATAATGGAAACATTTGAAATCAACAGTATCTGTTTGACTTGCTGAGAGTGTGTGTGTGCGTCCAGTGTAGTTTGATTCTGCATTAAGTGCAATTTTGCATGTAGTTTACATTGTGCTGTGCCTTTAAATGCGCTTCATTCTGGGCTCACAATGTCTGATGCCAGACATCCTGCAATGAACAGGATACTATTTGCTGACATGTCTTAGTCATTTGACCTGGTCAACCACCTGTAACAACTGTAGCGACAGAACTTGGACTGGAACCAGGAGCCCTCTGAAAGAGAACAGAAGATGATAGCCACATGCACTTTGCAGCTAATTTCAGTTCTGATTTAGTACTTTTTGATTTAGTTTTAGTCTGTGTATTATAAAAAATAAATGTATGGCCCCAGCCATCTCTGGTATCTGTCTCATCAGTAGCTGTTTTGTCTTGGTGTATGTTTTTAGTGATAGCTTACAGGCTGTGTATATGGATTAATAGACCACCAAAACCATTTTTTCACATAAAATGAATATGTACACATTACTTAGAATAGCCTACCCAAGATGACCTGATAACTGCTTACACAACTGTTGCCTGTAAGTGCCGAAAATCAGCATATTTTTAGTGCATCAAAAGCAGCCCTACTTGGAAGATATCCAAATGATAGCCCTGGAAATCACAGGGAAAAATGGGGGCATCTCTTTACAGCTTGTAACACTGAAGATTGAGAGAGCAGGCATAACTTAAACCAGCTCATTCTAGGAGTAAAACCAGTGTACAAAAAGCATTTTTAGGAAAACCAAAAGTGGTGGTCTAACACATGCGTAGAACAAGGGCAAGTCTATATCTACAGTGTCAGCAGTACAGTTGTCTACATTTCAGCATCTACATCTGCCTTCAATCGCCTGACCTTCTCTCAGTGGGTGACTTATTTAAACATTAGAAAAACGGGTTTACATATAAATGAAACCTTGTTTTTCTTTTATACCAGTGTAACCGACAACTCTATCAAGGTTATCCAGACAGTAACTGTCAAACATTGCAACGTTCAGTGCGAAAGTATATTTGTCTTCAAAGTCTCAACTGTATTGTAACAGCCTTTGCTATTTCTGAAATGTGGCTCTTTTTCTGTGCGCTCTTTTGTTCGTCATGTATTAATTTTTTCCCCACTTTTGTAAGCATGACCGAGCATTCATTTTTAAAGTTAAAAGTCAAAATTGCTTTGTATAACGTTCTTTCTTCCTTTATTATGTATGTGACCCGAGACCTACCTTTATTGTGATTATTGTAGTAGCATCAAAGGTTCTGTCTATTTTGTAGGAATATGACCTAGAAATTTGAGTGATTGCAAAAATAGAATTGTCATTTCATGTTTCATGAATGCTGTATGACTTCAATATGCCTCTGTACTTCAACAGTCATACTTTATCTGCATCAGCAAGAACAGACCTCCTTTGCTATATAAATAGTTGAAAAGAAAAAGACATACTCTGTGACAGACAGTCACTTGCTGTACCTAATACATAGTTCACATGACACATCACAATTAAGTTTTGTGTCTTAGTAATTATCATCACCCGTCATAGTAACAGACAACATGCCCAGAAATTAACACACAAATCTAGACACAACAAACAGTTTGTGAACAAACAGGACCTGCAATAAATATCAAACGCGGAAGTGAATTAAGTTTGTCTCTTTTTAAAATTTCCTTAGTGGTCACATTGGACACATACTCCTGTATGGATCCTGGTATCCCAGTGAATGGCATACGCTTAAGCCACGACCTGTCTATTGGCTCCACGGTGTCCTTCCGGTGTGACCCAGGATACAGACTGAGCCATGAGGAACCACTGGTTTGTGAGAAGAACCACTTCTGGAGCCACCCACTGCCCACATGTGATGGTATGCTTTCACCATTTCTTTAGTATCATTCATGAAATCGATTACCACAATTTGTCTTTTGAGTGAATGCTAATCAAATCTTAATGTCTGATTAAACTGTTTTGCTTCTTATGTTCTTAAAATGACTCTGGATGACACTGTATGACATGATCTGGTCCTTTTTCAACAAGAGGTTTCTGTATTGATTTAGCAAAAGGTAATTGGGTTTTGACAAAAGCTGCTGCTTTCATTCTGTTATTTTTTTGAGGTTAGTGAATAAAAAAAAAGAATCAGAATCAGAATTTCCTTTATTTCTCCCGCAAACGGGGACATTTCTTCATCGCAGCAGCCAAAGGACAGTGGTATTGTAATAAACAATAATAATAGTAAAAGAATAAACAATACAATAAAAAAGTAAGAAACAGACTTGTATACGTTGTGTATAAAAAATCTTTTACACTGTTAACAGTGTAATTGTAAGCAGTATAGTGTAATTGTAAGCAGTAAAGTAAAAATCAATAAAATAAAGATATGGTCTTATTGGCAATAGGTAACATGCATCCAACTATGGGTAGCTCACAGCAGTTTTAATTCACCAAGCAGAGGATTGTCCGAATGCTTTTTATTAAAAAAAAAGACCCAGTCTGTAAGTGAACATATTTCTTGGGGTGTTAAGAATCATTCCATACTAAAGACAGATAATTCACAACTTCATAACATGAAGTTCAACATTTTCCTGATATGATGTCCTGCATAATCTCTCTCGTATTTTACAGTTTTTATGTTTTTGCTGTTTAGTAGCATGCTGAAGGACAATTGTGGCAATTATTGTTGCAGTGCACAAACCGTAAATGAAGCCTCTAAGTGACAGATCATTCAGTTGAAAAAATTTAACGAACAAAATACATGCATGGGTCGGTGGGGAGAACGATACCGTGCGTATGATCCGTTGCCGTGCTGTACAGCTTTGGCCCACTGGTTACCCTGGAAAATCATTTTATGTCTTGGAGCATTTTCTTGCCTAGGTGTGTGCCAGACTGGTGCCAAATACCTTGGCTCTCTGCCTATGGAGCCTCTAAAGTAGATCATTTGCCAAGTGTACTCATTCACTTTTAATGACTTTATGTAATTTTGGCTCATTAATAAAATATTTGATATAATTTTGTTGGTGGGTAAGGATTCAGGCCTTGATGTGTTGTGCTCACTGGAGGGCCCTAGGGTGGAAGGAGAGAGGATAAGAGGGGGGTGGGTGTGTGCAGCTGTGGAGCCTGAGGCATCTCAGTGATCCTCCAAAACATCATCTGACATTCATTACTTTGAAAATATGTGCATGCACAAGAGTTCTACTTCTAATATTTTGTCAAGATCGCTGTTTTGAGGGAAGGCATCGGGGCATTTGGCTGCAACACCACTCCACTCTTTGGGCATTCAAGCTAAAGAACAAACACACACACACACACACAAACCAGCACATAGAAACTTAAAGCAAGAAGGAAGGAACAAAAACAAAACTTGTCAAGCTTCATAATGCTGTATTTAAAGAGCAGTGCCCTTTATGTGAATTGACCTTTTATTTGAAACACAATGACAGCATGAGAAAATTGTTGCTGGTTTAACCAGTATCAAGTTAGACAAGTTAACCTTCAGAGGGATTTGACATTAACCTCCTGGTCCTCAGCAGCCAAAGAGGGTAGAGACTTATCTCATTAACTTCCTGTGATGCAGTATTTGTCAATCGACAATATGTATGAGAGTCATAGTACTGGGGTGGCGATGGGTGTTGCTCCTGTAAACGACACTTGCTTTCACCTCAGCTGTGACTAAGAGGGGATTCAATTTGGCCAACCCGACTGAAGACTTGTGGATGCTGCACTGAGGTGATTGTTTCTATTTGAACAATCAAAAATAAAAGCCAGATGCCCTTAGTCGCTGAATATGCTTGTGTCAGTTGTTGTTAATGGTAAGTGAATTTAATGGATAATCCTGTTTTCTAACAATGTCTCTCCATGAAAGAAACCGTTGGAGAGGGGAAAATATAGATGGATTGTTGAATTAATGAATTATTTATTGTCCTGGCAGTAGGAAAGGTTTGGAGTCAGGGAAAGAGAATAAAAAAACATTGTGTTGGCAGAATTTCAGGTACTCATAAAAATAGCAGGACAGGATGTGATATGACTCAGATGCATTATTCATTTAACTCGCTCCAATGTCTTGAGGTGAGGGATTTATTGGTTCATTTGCAATTTTCATTTTTTTTTTTTATTTCAGCAGTTATCAGTCATTATCTCCCCTTTCTATTCAGCGTCATGTGGTGGGGATATCAGGGGACCTGGAGGGATCATCTTATCACCCGGATACCCGGAGCTGTACTCTAACTCTCTAAACTGTACTTGGACTGTGGAAGTCAGCCATGGAAAAGGTAGGAAAACCCCACATGTTTTATTGTAATGCATTCTTGAATATGTAAGTAGGAAACTAGTTAGCTGTATATATGTTTTTTTAAGAAACATGTTTATTAGTATTTGCAGGAATCATTCACAAACTACATTCCACAAGAGCCAGATTTATTTTAATATTCCTTACTGCAGTGACACGTAATAGTCCTAACGATGGCCAAATTACGAAACTATAAATTATAACAACACCCCCTCCACAGATTCCAAGAAGGATTACACAGATTTATTATCATAAAGTGAGACCTGCAAAGAGCGTGTATTTTACTTGAACAAAGATAATTTAAATGCACCCACTTTTTTCATCTATGGCAACTGGCCAGAATAATTTTACACTTTTACTCTGAGGTGTTCATTTATTAAAAAAATAACTCTTTGAATCCTTTTTAAAAAAGGTGCTCTGGTGTCGGAGCATTACACTTAATTTGTAGGTCTTTGTTATTAGCAGTTCTTTGGCTTATTCAAGCCAATATTATTCAGTAGACTGCTTTATACATTTATCAGTTGGATTTAATCAGTTTTTCACCTAGCACATTTAACATCTTTGACGTTCAGTGGTTCACCTGGTAAGAGATTCTGGTATCTCATTCTCATTCTTTATTTCATTTGCTATCACAGAACTCACTGTCAGCTATGTGATCAGTTTCCAGGTCTCTGAGATGTTCTTGTTCTTTTGAAAAGTACTCTGAGCTAATCTTGGTGCCCTAGTACTTAGATATATTATCACTATATTATAGTACAGTGCTTCTTATCTTCTGCCATGGAAATGGCATTTTACACTCTTTGTCAATTACCAATTTATCCTAGTGTCAAATGCTCACTGCTCTAATTCCTCTAAAGAGTCACCTTTGATAGTTTGATAGATTTCAATCTCAGATTTATCAACAATTCCTTCCACTCAGTTGTTGACGCGAGAAAAACTAAATTAAGCATTATTTAATTTGTGCCTCAAATGTGTCTAATTTATGTTAAACACCTTCAATCAATTGGGTTTGGGATTTTCTGCCAGGCAAGACAACAATGTAATTACTGTACATGTATACAAATGCATGTGTATTTTATGTAACAATAACCTGTATGTTTTCCAGTCAGCAGCATTATCCTTTGACTTTTTTTTTCTTTAACTTTCAACAATGACTGGAAGACTGCTTGGGAGTATTCTAAAACTATACAATAGCCATTGTACCATAATCTATGTCCTACAGAACATATATTGTCTTTAGATGGCTCTCATATTTTTCAGATTTTTTTTGTTTATCTTGTATGGAGAAACATCTATAACTCTTGCTTGATATGTGAAAACAGATAAGGAATCTTTTATCATGGCACTGATTTACTTTGTGTATTTATAACCTTGTGGCTACTGACGGCAAGACAAATTCATCTTCAGGGATACCAGCTATGTAACTATTCCACTCAGTATTTGCCAACATTCGGTACCGTACTTTATTGAAATATTGAGATGTCCTATCCTGGGGATGGCTCTTGATTAATTGATCATTTGGCTTTACTCTCTGTAACATAATTGGTGTTTTACAGAGCACAATCAATCATTTTATTTCGTTACCCATTTTATAGCCATGTGGGACTATCTGTATCAAGTGAGCCAAACATTGTGGAGGACATTATAGAGTCATATTGAACTGATTCAACAGATGGCATTGAAATGGCAGCGCTTATTGTAGTGAAAAGCAGCCAACTGGCCATCAAGGATGGAATAGAGATGTTGTTATTGGTTCTTAATTACAGTGTGAAAGTAGAAGCAGGGTGAAGAGACCTCAATCTTGTTTTCCTACCTAGGTTGAATAACAGTTTGTTGAAAGAAAATTTGAATTTTTTTTGACAAACATGAATTCAAATTGATTATGATTTCTTTGAGTCTCTAACAGATTTTGTTTCACTTGATATTTTCATTATACTCATTCTGATACTAATAATTGTATAGTATATTTTTACCTATAAAGCAATACTGGTCAACACATATATATCCATTGAGGAATTCAAGAGCATCATTTTGATTCTGGTAAATGAGGCTTATGGTTGAATGGCTGCCACTGGAAAAAAAATGCCACTTCAAAATTAAGTAAGAATTAAGAAAACTAAGTGTTTAAGAAAAAAAAGTACCAATGGAACAAGTGCAAACATGTGCAAGTCTCCTATATCTCACATAAATGTCACTTTCTAGGTGGCTGAGTCTTGTATTATGTATAAGGAGATATTTTTAACTAGAAACGATACATGTACACCTGGTATCATGCTGTATATATTGCATTTAAATTTGTTGTGATTATGTATGGTTGCTATGTTGGCCATGTCTCTCTTGTAGCTCTCTTGACTTCCTATTAAAACACACTAAAGAACATAACTGGTAGAAAGGCCATGCTACTTTAATTGCATAGTTTTAAAAAAGACAGCTGTAGGTCGCGCATTTGGAATTTCAAAATTGCTTTCAATATTTTTTGGTGTCTCAACTTTTTCATTTTCGTAGTATTCATTTACAAGTGCAGCCGTAAGATAAAAGCATTTATGATTAAATGAATGGAAAATGAATCCTTGCTTGTCGGATGGATGGGGTGAGCTTACCCCAAATTAATACAATCCATTCTTTAACCATGACAATGAAATTTAAAATTACAGCTAAAAATGTTAATGTAATGTAATAAACACACATTCAGTTTGAGTCATTTAAAATGTTTAAATATCTCCAACAGTGATTCCTTGTATTCTCCTGAAAACCTCTTAACGCTGAGCTTCTTATTTCTCCTCCAAGGTGTCCAATTCACTTTCCATTCCTTCCACCTGGAGGATCACCATGACTACCTTCTGATAACAGAAAATGGCAGCTTTGCCCAGCCACTGGCTCGACTCACAGGCTCAGAGAGGCCAGCACCGGTTAACGCTGGCCTGTATGGGAACTTCAAGGCCCAGCTACGCTTCATTTCTGACTTCTCCATATCGCTGCAGGGATTCAACATCTCCTTCTCAGGTATGAAGGCATTTGAAGTTTCTGTCTGTAGGAAGCAGGGGTAGTGGTAGATTTGTGGACAGGACAGGTAGGGAAGGTTTTAACAGTGGACACAGGATGAGTAGTGTGGAGGAGGCAGAAGGGAGAAGAGTAAAGATGCTGAAAATGTGGTGGGTGGAGATTTTAAGTAGGAGGGGTAGAGAGTCTAAGTGAAAGTCACTGACAGACAGAAAGAGAAAGACGGCTCATTCAGCGATGAGATCAAAAGTGGTAAGCCTCTCTAAAGCATGCATTAAGTAACATGTGAGGAATGATTTGTCGGTCAGAACGGGAGTAGGCTTAAGGTAGACCATGCCTCAGGCAGCGCCGATCAGAGGAGGATAATTAAGAGACAACGAGGTCACGCAGGTAGAGGGTGTCTGACCGTGATGAGAATGATCATCAAAGCATGCCATGTGGGTCAGTATCCTCAGGACTGAGGAGACAATGGGGAAAGGGAGGTAGTAAAGAAATAATGGAGAGAGAGAGGTAGAGATGGGAAATGTAGGGAGGGGGAGAGAGATGGAGAAAGGAGATGAGACAGATGGTGATGCTGAGTGAGCGGGGTTGATGGAGAGGGCGGAGAGAGGGAGATTTAGTAATGCAGAAGAAGGGAGAGAGAGAGGGTCTGCTTCATGAGCATTCTGGCTAAATGTTTGCCTGCTGTTCGTTGAAGTGAAGCATAACTTATGCAGCCATGAATATTCATGAAATTTAGTTTCTGTGTGTGTGTGTGTCTGTCCTGGCAAGCTCTGTAATTAGCATCTATAGATTTCCTGATTAAGATTTTTTTTAGTAACCTTTTATGACCTGTGCCAATGCTATCAGGTCACATCCTACATTAGCTGTGTGTTGCTGTGTTGAGATCAACAGGCCTACGTATTTGTTACATACTTAATGCAGGCTGTCAGAGGAATACTGTCGGGAGCAAGACCTTTTTCTTCTTATGCAGCCATCTACATCTGAAATGCTAAGGCCACCAACAGACCAAGTTTAATAATCTTGCATGCAGGATGGCCTAGTTTTTAGAGAGCCCATTCTTCATCCAGACATGCAGGGTTCAAACTTTTGGCATATATCCCAACCCTATGAATTGTCCTTGACTAAGACATTCAATTCCCACAAACTAAGATATTGCTTTGGCTGAAGGTGCATTCAGAGTTTCTTTGTGGAGACTGATGTTTCCCAGGGGGGGGATCATTATTAATATTGAGTAAGTTACAAATCTGTGGCTCACGGGTAGAGCTAGCATCTTATCTGAAGGTCGTTGGTTCGATTCCCCTGGTCTGCATGTCGAAGTGTCCTTGGGCAAGATACTGAACCCCAAACTGCCATCAGTGTATCGATGTATGTATGTATGTATGAATGAGTCGCTTTGGCTAAATGCCCTAAATGTAAATGTAGATCATTATAATGAAGTATTGGTAATATATTTTAATGGTAAGACATCATTTAATATTTTTTGTTGCCGATTTTAATTTTTTATGTCTATTCTGTTTCCAGAGTATGATCTGGAACCCTGTCAGGACCCTGGAACCCCTGGGTTCGGCTGGCACACAGGCTCCAGATTTGGGATTGGTGACTCACTGGCGTTTTACTGCAATACGGGCTATCGTCTACAGGGGGCAAAGGAGATCGTGTGCTTGGGAGGTGGCCGCCGCATGTGGAGTGCCCCTCTGCCAAGGTGTGTGGGTACGTGGTCAGCTGCTTTTATTACGTTTTCTTTCCTGTTTGTGTATTGCCGAATTTACACTGTTAGTCATGTTTAGATGTTTTTGGCAAAGATATCTCCTTTTTATTAGACATTCAAGACCTCAATGGAATTGGATTTACTTAAGTGGATTATGACTTAAAAGCCCTTGCATATGATTAATACTGATCTGAGCTGCCAGGTTTAAACTATCCTGGAAGATCCCATTTCCACTGATGGGTGCTCAAAGGGCAGGTCAAGGGACAGAAGATCAACATATATTTTCCCCAGAGAAGGTCAATTTGATCACTTACACATTTCAAGAACTGACTCAGAGTTCATTTTAGAGCAGAGGCACTGTGTCATTTTAAACAGATCCCTTCACTCCCTGTGCTTAACCCTGCCTCTGGCACAGGGGGTGCCAAGTGTCTGCAAAGATTCAAAGTTCAAAGTTCATTTTGGAAAGCAATCCAACTAGTTTGTCTTGGCAGGGTACAAGAAAGTAAATCTTTATTTGTAAATCTTACAAATAAAGTCTGTAATGTTTTTACAGGATTTAATAGTCTGCTCAATGTGTCAGTGCCAGTTCATAATGATTATTATGATTCTAAAGTAATGAAATGGATGGACGCATGGATGAATAAGCAAGTATGATAATCCCAGTTAGACATTTGAATTATACCTTAATTTCTTTAGTAACATGCCAATGAACTATGCCTATTCATTTCGGTGTATTTATTTCAAATTCGGGCTGTTTTTGCAGTGCCTATTATTGTATAAGTGATCATGTCTATTGTCTGTGTGTGCAGCGGAGTGTGGATCCACGGTCTCCAACAATGAAGGAGTTCTTTTGTCACCAAACTACCCAATGAACTATGACAACAGCCATGAATGTGTGTACAGCATTCAGGTCCAAACAGGAAAAGGCATCAACATGACAGCCAGCACCTTTCAACTTGCACAAGGTGACATCCTCAAGGTAAAGACACAATGCAGCTGCTCCTCTTCCTCTTTGTTGACAAGAAAATTGATTTCCAACAAAAAAAAAAAGCAGGACTCTGGTTAAGAACAAAGTCGTATCAGTTTATGTCACCATTTTAATTAATGCTTAAGTATATGAGACAGGTCGTGGTGCTTTTTATTATGTGCTAAACTAGAAAGGGGATTACGTGGAGCACACCAAGCAGAATGCACAATTGTTTTGCCCCGGAAGCCAGAGCAAAGGTCAAACTGCAGCAGCATCCCTTTGGAATGGAAGGGATTCAATTCTTTGCTCAAGGGCATTTTAACAGTTTTGGTAAGCACCACAGATGTGATGCAAATGACTATGTAGTCACCACCTCACAGCTGGAATGCACTCTTTTTGGCATGCAGATGTCTTGTGTAATGCTCCAATTAACAGAGCATTGTAGCCTACTATCTATGCTTCAAGTAATGGCGCTGTGTAGACTGTAATCTCTTGCACTTAGTCATTTTGTGAACATCTGAAATGGGGAAAGACATGCTGGGAGAGCTAAATTGACTTGAAGAAAGGGGGAAACAAAACAGAGAAGGCCTTAGAACTATTTGAAAGGGAGAGCTCAGAACCTTGAATCTCTTGTTATTGCACAGATGTCAATCATGAAGGGTAAGGTATACTGCTGGACTTTTGTATGTTTTGAATATAGAAAATATGCTGCTTCAATAAATCATTTCCATAAAGTGTGTGGATGAAAAAAGTATATCTGCAATTAAAGAGAATAACAACTGAAGATTCAAAACATTATCTTGTTTAGCAAGAATCCACAAAACATGGAAAAACAATGTACCTTACTCTTACTCTACTTGAGGAATGCACCACTTTCAATTCTCATTCAATATTGAAGAGCATTTAGTTTTTGGTTTATAATAGCTGTGAAAGAGTCTTTTTCTTAGTTTGACATAATGAACCCCACCACCTTGTTGATTTTACTCCATAGATGCACAGTAGAATACAGTAGAATAATAAAAATGGTAGAATAGTTGTCACTCCAGTCCAATTTGTTCATCCCATTAAGGACATTGGTTTTGCAATAGATGTGCAAAATAAAACAGAGGATATACAGTATTTATAGTTTCCTTAGCAACACTCTTTTTTCTGTATAAATATTTAACATCTAATATTATATTTCCACTTCATTGTTGATATACAATTCTCAATCACGCTTTTTCTCTGTCTTTAATGAGGTGTATGATGGTAAAGATGGTACATCCCCACTCCTTGGCACATACACAGGCACGTTGATGCAAGGTCTGTCCCTCACCAGCACCTCCAACTATCTGTGGCTTGAGTTTTACTCTGACCAGGAGGCGACGGCAGCGGGGTTCCAGCTCATATACCACAGTAAGTCACATTTCATTTTCCCGGGGGTGGAGGGCCCTAAAGCTTTTTCCAAATGAGTGAATTTAGCCTCACACCAGGGGCCAGGCATTTCAAGTAGCAGAATTTAAAAGAAAATTTTAATTGACCCTCACCCTGCCTTGCTGTGTCTTTCACTGTCAGGGTAACTATTAAACACAGCATGGTGTTTCTGTGCCATTCCTGCAGGGAAAAAAAATGCTTCTTTCTGTCCTCCCTTTCTCTTGCACTATCCCTCTTTATGTGAATCTCTTTTCCCACTTTTTTCTTGCTCTCCAATCCTGCAATTAGTGCCCATGCCTGCCTAACTGTACCTTGTTAAAATAGGTGAATTATTGTTGGGTTTGTTTGAAATCAGTGTGTTTGTGCAAAGTGTGCATGAGTGTGTGTGTATTGAAAGTTTGGGTCACTGCAGTAAGTGGGTCAGTAATAGATGGGTTTTGTTTCTCCCCCTAATTGGCTTGCTGACTGTGTACTGTTGCTAACCGTTTCTAATTTATTACTGTGACGTGACAATGTCCTGGTGACACTGCATTTTGCAGTCCAATTTAAATTGTTTTTGTGTTTCACCTGCAGTTGAGCTCCCTGAATTCTTTTGGTCTACCAGTGGGTTTTCTAAAGTAGAATTAGATATAGATAGTGAGAATGGCGAAAGGTCAAGAGCTGCTTAGACTAGAACAGTATAAAAGTAAAAAAAAGTTTTGAGCTAACTTGCAGTTACCAGGCCTACATTGGCAATTTTAAGCCCGTGATAATTGCACCAACTCTGTTAGGTACAAACAGACTATAACTCAAATATAAAACAGCTATACCATAGAGCGCAGCTCAGCATTACTTGACAGACCTTTGCAAAAAACAATAAAATTAATCAGGGATGTGTAATCATTTACAACACCTAAATAAATTGCCATCGGCATCTAAATAGAACTGCAAGTAGTCCTGAAGAAATAATGTTTTGATTACGACCTGCCTTTTGAGTTATAGAATTACCCATAATCAAGTATCATATAATTTAATTTTGTTTTCTTATTTATTCAAGGATGTGCTCATGGTAAATAGAAGAATGTAGGCTTGCACTCTTTATCCATCTCAGAAGACAACCTTTAACCTGGTCTTGGAGAGGATTGAGTGATGTACGAACAGCACAAGGGCAAGCGAGGGTGAAACATGCGCACCCTACATCTTGTCTGAGCATGAAATCTGATCATGTTTTCATGGTTCTTCTACCAAAAGTGCTGGGGTAATTTTCTAAATGTGAGCAGTAACTGTTCATGATTTATACTGGGAATGACACTTGTAATACTACCGTAACATCTGGCATGGGCATGGACCTCGCTTTGAGAAGAGACAATAAATCAACACTGCTAGGTTTATGTGCGGCCACTGTTGCTGCATAGCAGAACACTTACATTTAGTACCTGAAAGGGAGGAACACATACACCAGCCATGGTCAAGTTCAAACATGGCGAGCTAAAGAGTTATTACAACACTATGTTTGTGGCTTGTTTATTTTATTACTTTTATATTACCCCAAAGTGTTACAAGTGGAAGGGCTGTCTCTTAGTTGTGGTAAATGTCCACGCTCAATCAAACATTTAATTGTGAACATCTAATTGTTCTCTCTGTCCAAAAGGAATCTTTCAGTGACAAGTAATATATTGAGACTGTAAGCTCCAGCTCTTATCTGTACTCAACTGGAAATTATTTCTCAAAGCTAAATCAATACCTCTTTACAATACAGATAAATGGGAATATGCTGCTGGTTTACTGAAAGGCTAAGCTCCAGGGATCTTGGCTTGAAATGCTGACAAGCAGTTGTGTGTTTATATGTTTTCATGATGCTCAGGTCATGTCATCCATTTAACTCAGATATTTTTTTCACCTTGCTCTTAATCTAACTTTTCTAGGTTTTGAACTCTCCCACTGTGATGATCCCGGTGTGCCGCAGTTCGGCTTTAAAGTCAGTGACCAGGGTCACTTTGCTGGAAGTGCCATCACGTTTGGCTGCGACCAAGGTTACACCCTGCACGGCAGTGGCATACTCAAGTGCATGACTGGGGAGAGAAGAGCATGGGACAACAACCTGCCATCATGTATAGGTAGTTCTCTCTGACTTTGTCTTCATGCTGTCTCAGGTTCTCTCTCCTGGCATTTGTCCATCTCTTTTCTTCTGCAGTAGTTTTTTATTATTATTCAGGCCAGTTTCACTGTCAACATTGCTCCGCTAGGTGTTAATCCTAAGGATTTATCCAGAGATGATTTCTATTCAATTGAACTGTGTTGATTAAAAAATAGGCTGTTTGTAAGTTTGTAAGAGTGTATAAACACATCTGGTCCATTGTGAATCATTGATCTCACTGTGTGTCCTTGATGCAGAACTGCTTGTATAGAGTCATTAACAACACTATAGTAGCAGTCTAAATTGCTACTGAGCTTTCACTGTGTTGCTGTGATTCTCGTTCATTCAAAGGTTATGTAACATTTTAGTCCAAGTGCAATTGTTCAGCATTTTTCTCGAAGTAAAGGCATAATTATATAGTATTAATGTCATATTGAGTCAACGAGATGATGTACAGTCCTGGCTGTACTTTCATATTCAGAACATGCTGAGACAGAAAGACTTAGAAATGATAAAGCTATTACCTGCATGCTGCTAGAGTCTGGAAGGTGTTGTGAGGCAGTCTCTGTTTCTTGATGTCTAGCAGTGATGGATTAGGGTAAAAAATGATTTACAAATTTCAGTACGTGTGCAGAATGTAACTTTAAATGCCACTGTGTCCTACTGCCTTTTTCAATGAAACTTGTGTTTGTTCCTTTTTTTCTAAAAGGGCTCTGGTCTAGCATTTTGGTATGTTCAAAACAATCACAAGAAAAGTGAAATCAGTCTATTGATTAACTGTTTAACAATGCTGGTTCAGTGAATGGTCAATATTGATAGTGAGCTTTGTATCTGTGAGCTAAATGTGAAATGGGATTTCCAGCCCTCTCTCCAGGGCCACATCTTGGGACAAGATGTCAAGGACTTTTACATTTGCCCAGTGTTATGATACTGATTAAAGACTACCACTGTGGTAATCTAATGCAATTTTCCTATTAATTAAGTGCCGGTTGTTCTGTGTAATATAGATAGCAAGACGATAACCAGGGGAGAGACAACATAGATTGGACGATAAGATATTCCTTCAGTTATTAACATTTGTAGCAGTGTCCTCCCTGAAGTGCAAGACCCAGCCTGTGTATTATTATTGGACACAGTCCTTTTAAAGTTAATTAATGGCATCATTAAGGGGCATACTTAGAAACAAAACATGTTTTGCGTCTGTAAGTATCTGTGCTCATGAAAGAAGACCTGGTTGCAATCCCATTACCTGTTCGAAAAAAGAAAATTGTTTATTTTCAGCTGAGCCTAAACTGTTGCTCATTAGTTCTAGCTCATTTTAGAATCTGAGCCTCCAGTGAGTTTGGACTCTTGTGCTTTCTCCATTCCATTTCAACACATTCTGTGAGTCTTTGCTTATGTGTTTCCATTTCCTCTTGTATGAGTTTGCTTTGTCAGAGGTTTTTATGTGTTTGTGTGTGTATGCAGCGGAGTGTGGTGGCAATTTTAAGGGTGAGTCTACAGGGCGTATCCTCTCTCCTGGGTATCCCTTCCCCTATGACAACAACCTGAGGTGCACCTGGACAATTGAGGTCAGCTCCGGCAACATTGTCAGGTAGCGTAAGTTGCTAATAATATCGGCATATATTGCATGCATATTTATAGATATACTATATATATGGCATGAATCGAAAATGTGGCTGTTGTCTTGGTGTAACTCCAAGCCATTTATAACTAAAAAGGGTATATTTTAGAATACCTAAATGAAGATCTTCCATAATTTATCAAAATACACAAATTGTATTGAGCATCATAAGTCATAAAATATGGTAGTGAGAAAAAAAAACCTTATATTGTAAGTGTTATAAAGAATCTGATATTGAATTTAAATAAACAAACTCAAAGTAAGACACTCACTGGATTTGTGTGATGAAACTAAAATCAGTTTGATGTTATCATGAGACTGCAGTTTATAAACAATTGCCTGATGGGATTTGAATTGAATACATCCTAAATTAACTGAGGTCTTCCTAATTTGACGTGACTTTGAAAGACTTCAAGATGAAAACATCCTTAAAATGTTCTAAGATTTTAAGCATAAAATTAAATCTGCTCTAAAGGAGCCTGCAGCAGCTCCATTAACGATGACTGGTAGATAGATGCTTTGACAGCACCCGGGAGAATTTGCCGGGGACATGGAAGCACTTTTTTGGTTGAGAGCTCCTAGTATTACTGTGAAATAAAAACCATTTGGGCTTAGAGGTCGAAGTAAACATGGTATGATTTCATAAAGTCAGCCACACATTCTTTGTCAGAAGAGCTGCTTGAGGCCATCTCTTGATGAGATTGCAGATAAGTCTGTGCTCTCATATTTCTTACTTTGGCAGAAATTGATTGATGATGCCAAATCTTAACTGAAATGCCCAAAGGCATGGGGACACTGTCTCTAGATACACCTCTGCTTTGAACTCAGTTTAATCCTACCAAGTTCAGCACCCATGTTGCTTGCCTTTTTGGGACAACTGTTTTTGTTTTTTTTCAACATGCAAAGCAATGCAAAGCAAAACCATTGTGTACTAAATGAGTAAATTTGCTTAATGCAATGCCTTGATCTAAACAGACTTTATTGAACTTAAGCCAAAGTAAAAACCTGTTGTACTCATCTCTCCCAGTCTTCAGTTCCTTGCATTTGACACAGAGGCATCCCACGACATCCTGAAGGTGTGGGACGGGCCTCCCGAGAACGAGATGTCTCTGAAGGAGGTTAGCGGCTCACTGCTGCCTGAGGGGATCCACTCTACTCTCAATGTTGTCACCATTCAGTTTGAGACTGACTTTTATATCACCAAGTCTGGCTTTGCCATTGACTTCTCCAGTAAGTATTTTTCTCTGGGAAGTTGATGTACTGTAGATGTGTACAGGATCAGCAAGAGTTACTGTGAGGAATTGAAAAACCTTAGGAATCTCATTCAGTTTACATGGATGTAAGTCGACTGTTATGTGTAAGGACTTTGTTTAATGTGAATAACTTTCTCATTTCTAAATAATTTCTTCCCAAATCAAACCGAATCATAGTGTAGCTTTTTACTTTAAACACTCCTCACACTGTTTGGATCCCTCAGTATGTTATGTAATCATTACCCATGCACTGACAGGGTATATATGCTTATTGCTCTAAGTCTCCTGCGAAAACGTTTCCTACTATAATACTAATTGCAGTCTGCATGTTATGCTAGTGAGTAGTTTATAAACCAAGCACATGTCTAAAGCAATTTTATAACACCTCATGTATGGCATGTATGATGAGTTTGTTTTCATTTTCTTTAGTATACAGACATGGCAGCCTAATGTAAAAATCAATTGCATGTTTGTCAGTGCACATGTTTGAAGATGGAATTGATTTTGGAGATGCATATGGTACTTTAAATAGCCTGTTTGCCTAAGGCTGGTGTTTCACAGTGTTTGTGTTAAGTGAACTTTTGCAGACTCCTATCAGTGAGTGACAGATTCTTGTGGATGTTTTTGAGTAATTAAGTGTGTTTTCAGGTTTGCAGCTGTTTGCACTACCCTTAGAGAAAAACATATTTCTGAGGGTAGAGTTACATTTTAAGAATAGTTGTCCATGTAGAATTGAAGGGAAATGTCTGATTCCCTGTTTGACTGATTAAAATCTTATTGAGTGATTACTTTGCACCTACATTTTGAAAACACATAATCAAATGTATCATGCTTTATAAGGCATCTAGCAATCACAACATCACCATTTCAAGACGCAATTTTGACAAAAAACACCCAAAGAAAAATAACACAACACCAAACTGCAATATACTTAATTGTGTTAAGTCTCTCAATAAAGTCTGTCATGATGGGGACAAATAAAGAATCCATCAGATTTTACCAAATCATTCTGTAGCTCTGGGCTGCTCCACGGCTGTTCTTTAGGCGAGCAGATTAGGAAAACACGGCAGGATTTTGACTGATATCAGTCTGTAATCTGCTCAGTGCTCTAACTCTGTTTGAGCTACAGTTTCAGTTTGACAGCTGTCTACCGTGTGATATGAAACTCCTTCTGTGTGTGTGTGTGTGTGTGTGTGTGTGTGTGTGTGTGTGTGTGTGTGTGTGTGTGTTCGGTGTTTGTCTGTCTGTCTTTCAGGTTCGCTTGCAACAGCGTGCAGAGATCCAGGTATTCCCATGAATGGCAGTCGCAACGGGGAAGGGCGGGAGCCTGGCGACTCAGTGACCTTCTCTTGTGATCCGGGATATGAATTGCAAGGGGAGAGCAGAATCACCTGCATCCAAGTGGAAAATAGATACTACTGGCAACCCAGCCCGCCAAGCTGCATTGGTGAGAGAGAGAGGCAGAAGGGGAAAGGTGTGAAGGAGAAGGAGAGGGGTGAATGGGTGGAAGGAGGGAAGTGTAGGGGATCAGTGTAAGAGAGATGGTGAGAGGAAGAGGGAGTTTTTCTTTTAACCTGTAGCAGAGAATGTAATTCTCTGTTTCTGTCTTAAGAAATATGTGTAAGACTCTTCAGACATTTGCCAAATCTTATGTGGACAAATCCACTTCTGTAGCCAGTCAAAGACGGAGTACTCTAAGGTCTCCTAACACATTGTCTTATTAGAGCTTAACAGCTAATTACTTAACAATGCAATTAGAAATAATTACACTAAGTAGGTCCAAAGAAACCTAGATGTTCTTGAGTTGCTGCCAACGAGTGTAACTGAGGTTTTAGTTTTTCCTCTGCCCAGGAAGGAGTGGAGTGTTTAGAGATCACAGGACACAGCATAGTGTAATTAGACCAGAAGCAAGTCTGTATGAGTGAAAACTCGATGTAAATGTCAGCTGTCCTCACAAAAATGATACAAATGAAGTGTTACTACACTAAATAAGAGCAACATACTCATGAGGTGAATAGCACTTCGATTGTTGAAAGACTCATAATGAATGGAATGACTGAGATCTATTTGTTCACTCAATATGTTTTTCCCTCCCTATGTGTCATTTTTATGCTATGAACAACTCCATGGGTGAAAAACAAAAGTTGTGTGCAGCTGACCAATGGAACACTGAATAATACACTTACAGGTTACACCAGAAATTAATTGGAAAATGTACCAGCAAGATCCAATATCTTGGTAAGACAGGTGTCAGAAAAATACCTCTTTGGATTATAATGTAGGGAAATAATGGCATGGTCCTTCTAATGCCCTGGTTTTTTGGCTTGATGTCACTGCATTACCTGATGGTTGTAGCTGATAGAGGTTGACAAAGGTCATAGAATTTGCCTCAATTATATTTAATGACCTACAAGTGTTCATTTCTTACCTGTCTCAAACTGAATTCAGCTCAGCCAAAGGCGTTTGCAGCAGGTCAGGCACATTTAAAGACTTTCTGTGTGATCACTGTATGCATCTTTCTGATTAATCTCTTCTTCCTTCTTGTAATCTCTCAAGCTCCTTGTGGTGGGAATGTGACTGGCTCTTCGGGATTCATCCTCTCTCCCAACTACCCACACCCCTATCCACACAGCAAAGACTGTGACTGGCTTATAACTGTCCACTCTGACTATGTCATTTCCTTGGCTTTTATCAGGTAATATGAGCTGCCTTTCAGTGCATTTAAATTCTGTACTAGGTGTTTTTACTTGTAAAACATAAAACAAAACACTTGCATTATTTACATTTTAAATCACAGGGCATTGTATATTATTCTCAGTTATTTGAAACAATTATTAGAAAGAAAATCCAGAAATGTCAGGTTCCACTGGATGTGAACACTTGCTCCGATAGAAAATACTGGACACAGTGTTGTCCTTTTAAGTACATGGTCCAGTAGCTTACAAGATGAAGGTTTCCCTAAACCTGTGGCATGATTGTAACCTACCTGTAACAGAATGGAGTCAGTTCTGAGTGGATGCACTGCGGCTCAGGGTGTGCCATGGAATTGCTTGTGTTCTGCAGTGGAACAGGCTATAACGTCATAGTGTTGAGCAGAGTTGTTCATGTGAGTTAACCGGAGGACCTGAGTTTGAGTCCAGGTGTGTTTGGAGATAGGGGGATGCTACAGTCCCTCTGCAAACACCTTGAAGGCATGTACTCCTCACACTTTGCTGAAATGTGGTGAGACAAGATTTTTAGATCAATACTGTGTATTGCAGGCAGTATTTTCTAAGCTAAATGATACTTGGGCCATAAGCTTTACATTATTATTTTTATTTTTTTATTTTTTTCATAGGCAGCTTTGACTGTTGAGCATTATTGTTTAAGTGTTTTGATAAAGGGCTAGAGTAGCAGCACTGGTGCATTGGTGCTTTCTTACATTTTTCATCTTCTGGAGGTGAAGGAGAGAAATCCACCATGATTCTTTTTCAACTTTGTCCTTCAAAACAAACATCTAATAGAGTTAGCACAATGCTGATTTTCTCCCTTGGGAATGCCAAATGAAAGGATGGAGTCATGATTTTAAATTGGAGTTGCCTTGATCCAACTCAAATGCAATTATCTCCAAGCTATTTACATTTTTGTTATAAACCGTGCTCATTATTTTGAAAACAAATGCTCCCCTCTCCCTCACTGCGGCATGTGATTTGATATACAGCTCTACAATATGAAACGATCTTTTCACACTGCATTGCCATTGCCGTCTGGGAAGATTTTGTGCCAGCGCAGTGTCACAACAATTTAATCTCTTCTCACCTCTTGGGGGAGATATCTTTTTTTATCTCTTTGTCGAGAGATGCAAAACAAATCGCTTGGCATGACTCACTTCTAGCACTGCGGTGCACACTCTCGTTTTGAAACCCTAATGCATTCTAAATCTCACATACAATCTGTACAATCTGGTGGTTAAGACTTGGCAAAAATAATAACTGTTTTATCTCTTATTTGTCTGTTTCTTTGACCTGTTACAGCTTCAGTATTGAGCCCAACTATGATTTCTTGTATATCTATGATGGGCCAGACAGCAGCGCTCATCTGATTGGCAGTTTTCAAGACAGTAAACTTCCTGAGAAGATTGAGAGCACTTCCAACTTTATGTATTTGGCATTTCGCAGTGATGGCTCTGTGAGCTACACCGGCTTTCATTTGGAATATAAAGGTATTTTGAAGGCTAATGCAACTGGGATTCTATATGTATTTTCTTGTGTTACAGCAAGAGATTTAGTTGGATCCATATATAAATGAATATGAAAATAGTTATTTGATGTATGCTACTGTACACAACTACTTTCTCTTATGTTTATGCCAACTGTGAGAATAGCCTTTGGTTCACCATTCACACCATGTTTACCATGTTACTTTTTAATAGCACAGTTTTGTTAAATCAAACACATCCTTGCATCCTGTATAACTATTTAAACCTCTCTCTGTCTACTTTCCCCTTTTATTTTAGACATTTGTCATTGTTCTAAAAGCTTTGTTCTTTCGATTGGCAGCAAAACTGCGGGAAGCGTGTTTTGATCCAGGGAATATGATGAATGGCACTAGAATGGGTACTGACTACAAGCTGGGTTCTATGGTGACATTTCATTGTGAGGCTGGCTACCTGCTTCAGGGCTACTCCACTTTGACATGTGTCATGGGCAACAGCAAGCGACCCGAGTGGGACAGAGCCAAACCAAGATGCCAAGGTGAGAGACGACACTTCTACATTAACAGAAGGGCCTGAGTAGCAGAGAACTGCTCTCCAGCTGTTTGGTCAGTGTTTGATAGGACTGTGTTGTGAGACGCAAGAGGAGGAACAGATTGAAAGAAAAGCAAACTCTTTGGAGAGAATTCTGTGTTTTATCAATTTGGAGTTCTTCAATCATTGCAGTCCATTTATAGTTTATTTCGAGGTATGAAAGACATCAATAGAAGCTAATACATTTCTAACATACACATCATTAATAGATTAACTAAAACAATATGGGGGCTTAAGCCTGGTAGAGCCATTACAAAAAATGAAGAGAAAGGGGCACAAATTCATACAGCACAGACAGAATTACAGTCAAAAATATGACTGTAGTGTGACCATTTATAGACAGAAAACTTCTGTGTATGTCAGGTAATTGGTGTGCGTTTTTTTTTTTAATGACTCTTTTTAAAAAAATGTAATTAACTGTCCTGGCTTTGGCCAAGATGAAAAAATGTTATGTTCAGAATTGTATTTTCATACCAATATCCCTCCTGTCCAATACACACCCAGAGGCTCAGTAGGGTTGACAGTGTGCAGCTGAACACCATCAGTCCAACAGGATCAGCAGCATTAGGATGCACATTAGTATGTGCATATTATTTCAGGTTACTAATGGATCACCTCATACATTCAAAATAAACTGTCCTTTAAAAAAAGTTCAGTTCTAGTTAATCTTACCAGAGTAATGTAAGCTTGAAAGAAAGGGTTGATGAACAAAAGCAATATTAATACATTCATGATCTGCAAGGCTCTGACTTCACAAGAAGTGAAGCAACCTTTGTGGCAAAGTAAAAATTTAAAAAAAGTATATTTTTAACAGAAGTTTAAAAGCCACAGGGTTTGACTTGTGTGTGGACTTCAGCAGAATGACATTATGTGAAGTAACTTCAGAAAGTTTTGAGGTAAATTTGTTTCGTTTTTAGAATTTCATATAAAACATTTAAATAATAATTGTTTATTATTCACAGCCAATTCTGCCCGGTCTGCATTTCATCACGGCTTTTCGGAGCACAGTGAACATGGTGTCAAGGAGAGAAGTGAGAAAATATATGAGGAGTTTCACACCCAGCACTCCTACCTCCAGTAGCATTACACCATTTTTAATTATCCTCAGAGTATTTAATCTGCCAAGGTTGAATTAGAATTCAGCTCATTTTCAGCAGTGGGGAACAGGGGGCACCCACTCTCACACCAGGGAGCTATTCATTACATTTACTGTTGGCACCTGCACGACTTCACCGAACAGCTCTGGGGCTGCTTTACTAAAAAGTCCATCAGCAACTCTCCATTTAGTATTTTCACTTTGAGACCAAATTTGAAATGATGACCTGCAAGTCTAATTGCTTAAACCAATGGCTTTAGCTGCCCCCAACATTTAGTCAACTCACGTCCGCTCACATTATGTTCCAATAAAATGAAGCTGATTTGTATTTTCCAAACAAGACAAACATTCAGTTTACTTTAAAAACTCAGTAACTGCCAACAAGACAGATTCTTTTTGTATTATTTGTTGTTGAACGGTATTATGGACAGCAAGCAGCAATCACACTGTAATATACAGACATGCCAAAAATGTTATCTGTTCAACCAGATTTCACAGTTCTTAATAGCCAAATGTAAACAGTCAAATTTTAAGGATGCGTCAAGCATATTTTACATTTCCATTGAATCCATTGACTGTCCACATTTCAGCATCTTGCCACACACATTCAGCACATTAAAAAGATGTGCCATCATGTTGTGATGGCTCCATTAGCTCCTGTGTTTGTCTAAATTAAATGCATTCAATAGTTGGGTCAATATCCCTCAAATGTAACCACTTAAAAATCTAAAACAGAACCTCTTCATTTGCAGCTGACCATCTGCTTATGAGGACATTGTTCACAGCCTTTTCGTGAGGTCTCTTGAAATGAAATCTTATACACTGAGATCTTAAATGGTAACACAATTCTTTGTATCATCATATGGATGGGTCTCGGTAATACCTCACCTGTTTTGGGGCATTGTTTATTCCTACCTGTGAGTCTTTTATAAAACACAGACTTATTGAGGTTCTGAAATGTGCACACTTCTCCTTAGCACTGCACCCACCTGTCAGAATTGAGCCATTAAAGCATATCCTGAGAATCACTTCCTTCCATTAGGTCTGCTTTCACCTTCTGTTGATTGACAGTAAAGTGTGCCCTCCTTTCCGACAGCAGCATTCTCAAATTCCTCACCCACCACGGCACTGTCGTTTCTAGTCTGTCTGACAAATCGGCTTGGATTAGAGTCCCACGTGCCGTCATCACATATGTTTGATTACATGCCTCTTGCTACTCCAACAACTAAATGCGGATAAATTGCTGATCCATCTTTCTACATTAGCGCCTCTGTTCACTTTTGTTCATTCGCTCCTGTGCAGTGCGCGATGAAACGGCAGTGACATGTGCATTGTGTCGGCCACAGGGGGTTCAGAGCAGCTGGTGACTGCTTTCCTCCGACAAATGACTGTGTGTTTGTTTACAGTCGAGGCTCCCCCACCTGATGGCGGTCTGTGAGGTCTGAGGCAACTGCATTAGAGTGCCTCTTGGCAAATTAGGTACATCATCAGGATGGGGCAAAATAGGGCTGAGATGCAGGTGCAGGACAGATGAGTTTGTATTGATTAACTGAAACTATGAGATGCAAGACATGCATTGGTACCTCCTTGTGGATCGGGGTCTTTATAACATAATATGGTTTTGGCAGCAGCTTCATAACTGTTCATTAACATGAATGCATAGTATTTCTAATATTCTCATCAATGAAAATTGTAAATCCAGCAACTTCAAATCAAGAGCAACTGGAAGTATTATGTACAGATCCTGCTGAATGAAACCCTGGTTCATCTTTGAAGAGCTAAAACTGAGTTTTTCAAAATATGCTGTTGGGCACTGTGGGCTGATTAAAGTCATAGGGGTGTGGAACTTTTGTAATTGGGTTTTTCTGTTGATTGATGGTGTTTTAAGGTATTTTGAAGGCGAAGGGTACCTTTCATCGTAGCTTGTTTTCCTTTTCGGTTTTAACCCTGTTAACACAACCTCGGACCTCTTTTCTGTCCATTTACAGCTCACTTTCCTTTTAAAAAGTGTCTCTCAAGTTTGACATTCATTTGGCATGCTGACTACAATTATATTTGTCAGCAGCTGAAAGTTCAAAGGTGACTTTTTGCCTGATTTAGTGATATGAACTGCTTACCTGTGCACTTATGCCAGGCAAAATGGATTTGCTGATTTGTATTTTATTGCCTCATTTCCCCAGGTATTTCAATATGGTTGAGTGACATTTGTTAACTGTGCCTCTCTGTTGCTTTATTTCCTGTCCCCACAGCCCCATGTGGAGGTCACTTCACAGGTTCAGAGGGAACTGTGCTGTCCCCAAACTACCCACATAATTACACCAGAGGCCAGACCTGTGTCTATGACATCTTCGTCCCTGGAGACTTCGGTAAGCATTTCAAGCATTATTTGCACATAGTTGCAGAAAATTGTTATTTACTCTCTTCAACTGCTGCTTATAGCCCATGCAGTATGTGGTGCCAGTTTCCAGAAGTATCTTTATTTCAAACATGAAGCAAGCAGAGGAGGCTAAGAGAGATAATTGTTTGTCTTTGCTTTGAGTTTTGTGTTAATGATGAGGAAAGAGGATAGTCTGTGAGGAAGCAGAGGCTTACTCTCAAAGCTGGTCATAGGTGACAGAATTCTACCAAACAAAATGTTCAGACTTGCATTATTCATTTCCCTGTAGCACTTAATTTGTTTTTCAGTTGTTTGTAAGTGTGGATGTGGTTTGGTTATAGCCATTGACACTCAGGTTAAATGCTTGTCTGTTGCTGGATTATTATTCAATCCCTGTATATTTCCTCCATATCTGAAAGGTGAATTGATGAAAAAATCATCAAAAATGGTTACACTTTGAAGAGGCAAAGGTCACTGCTATCCCTCATTGTGGTGTGTTTCCTATGAAATTAAATTTAATCAATACATGGATGTTAGAATCCTGTATACCAACACACTGCAGGGGGACTGCTGCACCTCATCTGGCTGTTTCACACGTCTGCGTACAAGCTGAGATTCAAACTGAAGAATAGCAGTACCCGGGACTTCAGCAATACACTTGAAAGCATTGTAGGATCAGGGAAGACAAAAAATTGATTGTGTTGACACGACAAACACTCTGTGCCATAGGCAATGGAGACGAAGGTCAAGTAGCGAAAGGCTGTGGGCAATAGATTGAGCAAGAAAATGCATCGGTACTCAGTTTATCCAAGCTCCTCTGTATATGCATAATTCAACAAAGATCTCTGGAAGACCTCGATGCGCTTCAGCTCAATATTCCATGTTAGTCATAAAGAGCTGCGGAAATCGTAGGCAGAGGTTTTTATTCTGTAAAGCCCCGTGCTTATGAAACACAGATTAATCCCCTGTGTGATGATCCAGCCCGACAGTTTACATCCTCTGTTGCTATCTCCCACTGCTCATGGAGTCCAGGAACCCACAGCTCTCTCTCTCTTTATTTTATAAATATTGCATACAAATGCAGCCTTTGCTTAAACTGCCTGCAAAAGCTTAATGGAGTGTGGAAGTCGCCGAGCAACATTCCCACCTGGGCCTGCAAATTTATTCCAGGGAGTGCAGACTCAGAGGCTATTGATGATGATGTACAAGACTGCTGTTGCGTGGCTTGATGGAAATGTATTCTGAGTAGCCTAACAAAGCAACAAGGGTTCACAGCTTGGGTAGAACAAATTATAAATGTTGAGACTACAACTGGAGTTATGATGTACTCAAAAATCCTATATTATCTAAAGGATGTGCCCCTCATTTCACTGGTAATATACTAATGAATGTTTGATATAGAAGCCAGAACAGATTAAGTCCCTACACGTTGTAAATGATAAACAAACTCTAAGTTTACAGCTTGTTGTTGTAATGACAGTTGACAAAATGAAGTTTATTCCATACAGTCTGTACGTAGATGCTTTTAGAAACTGAGCCATTGACTTGTTCTTCAGTCTAGCATATTTCAACCTCTGAACATTATTTATTGCTTGTTTATTTCAACCTCGTTAAGTTTCTGAACTTAAACATGTTAGTTGAATCGCATAAAAAAACAAGCTCAAGTTCTGTATGTAGTCTTGATGTATTAATGAAATGTTAAGGACAAATCTGTTCTCTGCTTGGCAGCTGAGTTTCGCCTTTCGGCAGTATGATAGCAGAAATCACATTTCAGTGTCCAGTATACAGGTAATTGAAATTTGTAAGTGCCAAGGGTAGATAATAAAATGTATGTCTCTCATATGACCGATAGCGTACCATAAGCCTTGGAGACATTGTGTCAAACTGGTTGAACTGGCAGGAAAAAGGTCAGTGCGAAATACCATCTCATGACACTGGACCAATGACCAGAGGGTTTTACACCTGGGTGGGTGGGTGGGTGGGGATGGGGTATTTCTTTTTGCTGTCAAGCTGTAGCTAAAAGGGCCATTTTTGTTGTAAATAAATGTGTTGTAAAATGTAAAATTATCTGAAATATGTTGGAAGCACACTATGTTAGCCTCTTCAGAAAACTGAACAGGTTCAGAGTTAGAAGCTGGACATTTAAATGTAATTAAAGTACATGCTTTTAATGATTATTTTGAAAATATTTGATTAGGTTTATGCCAGTATAGTGCCTGACATCATGTCTGAGTTATTTTTGCCAAAATGGCAATCAGCCATCAGCCATTGGTTGCCAGAATGAAAGCTATGTCGGAATTTTTTTTATCATATTAAAATGGTTTTGACTGGAATCAAGAGGTTTAGCATTGCCAGGGGGAAAAAATAAAATTAACACTACTGGATAGATGTTTCGTTTAAAATTGCGTATTTACAAGGTATCAAGTATAATAAGGTAAATTGCACGAGGGAAAATGATTACTTCCTGTAAGCCTTGTCAGATAAGGCTTACAGGAAGATAGATAGATTATAATATGCGTAGTGTTTATTTAATTATTTCACAGATTACCATATAACAGGTTGTGCAAAAGAAAAAACCTTTAATTTGAGCTTTGACTTTGTGACAGAATAAAACAGTCGGTAGTATTTTTGCACATTTGGCTCTCTTGTTGCTGGAGCACCTGGCTGCCTCGTGAAGTAGTGACAGTATGCTCTCTCTACAAGAGTTAGTAAATATGACAGCAGCTCTCTTATTGTCCTCTAGTGCCAAGGTGAGGAATTCAGCCTTCTTTATTTGCTGTTGTTGTTTCTTTTTATATAACAGCAGAAACAGTTGCCAACAGGGTCCAGATCAAGTTTCATGGTTGATCGTGGCTGAGATACTGTTGCGTGGAGCAAATGGGCAGATTTTATGGCTGAGTCCTGCAGTACAAGTTATTTTCCTTGTTTTTTCAAAATAAAAGGTTTTTGCTTGTGTACATAAAAATAATACTAATACTGATGACATGCTGTAATCAGCAACAGTTCCTTCCATAGTCTTGCCTAAAAGCAAAGGTTTACAGTGTGTGTTTTAAGTTGCTGTAACATGTTTCCACTGCAAGGGATTTTGACAGTATAACTATAAGTTTTGGTAGTATTTACATATGTTGGATGTTGGCAGAAATTTTGTGTAGTTGTGTCATCGTACGGTTTGTATAGATTTTCCGTTTTCTATCCAAGTTGTCATTGCTTCTGTCTGACTGTTCATACCTTCCTGTGTCTGAAACACATTTTGCCATGCTGCATTTTGCACCTGACATATTAAAATTATGTATGCACATAATAAGCATCCATCAATTACATTGTGATGCATCATAGTGTAATTTAGTCCAATCATCATAACAATTGTAATTAAAAGAGCTGGTAGACGTCACTAGTGCTTTAAACACACTGTGTGTATGTTAGTAAAATGGTTCTACATTCCTCTGTTTGTGAATTTGCTCTGTGCATAGCCTGTTTTACTTTGCACCATTCAGATATCATTAAGGTACAATGTGCATCTGTCTTGCCCTTTAATGTTTAATTATTCTGTCAGAAATAATGGTTGTAGTCATATTTCAAACAATAACTCTGCTTCTTTTTAAAGAGATGAATTATTCATGGCACTCAACCTTTGCCTTTGGCAATGCTTGTAAACATACAGCCATATACTGGCCCCCTAAGAATTTACTCTTGTTTACACAAAGTTCAGTGGCTAGTATGTAGCTGTTTTTGGAAGTATAGGGCTTATGCTATGTATGCTATTCTCATCTGTAAAAGAAGGGAGACTTTCTGTAGAGATATTTAAAAAAAAAAATAAAGCCCTTTTTGTGCATTGCTACACAAGAAGAAAAGAATTCCTGGACAAAAGTGCCAAACCCATCTTGAAGGTAAATTGATTATTTTTTCAGTCCAAGTTTGTATAGTTTGTATTTTGCCCTGAGAATTTGTTTGTTTGGTGCAGCCTCCTTTGTGAATGTTTGAAGGCTCCAGAGGTGAGCCGAATTCCCCCAATCAGCAGGACCCTGTATGATATTTCTTTATATATATATATTTATATTTTCTTTTGCTAGGTATTATGGCTTTTTTGTTTTGAACTGGATTGTGAAAATCTCCAATAAGATGAAGCTACATTGACTCCAAATAAAGTTAATAATGTAGATAACCTTTGAAAACTGGATTTAAAAATCTCATTAAAATTGAGAGGGCTGTCAGAAGTCATATGCACGACTGAGGATGATAATTCCAGCTTATTCCTTATGCTCCTTTTGGCAAGTTTTTGTAGTTGATCAAATAATCATTAAAAACAGCAAATTTTGAATTGTTTGCGAAAGTTGTGTTTTTCATTCTCTCACCAGAAGGGTGCTCATAATGGGTTATTGGTGAATTTGATTTCGTAGACACAGCATTCAGTCACCTCTGTTTCTCTGCCCGGGGCTTTTTAAAGCTCCAGTTTATGTGTTTATATAATGCAAACAAGAACATATGCATATTGGTTGCCACAGAATGTGTCGGGAGGCGAGACAGGAGCACTGACAGATTGCAGTAATAAATCTGGTCTGTAACAAGATGGACAGAGAATGAGTAAGAGAGAGAGAGAGAGAGACTGGATACTGCGAGAGGTAAAGGGAGTGAGTCTAACAATGAGAAAGAGGCCCATAGATCTTTGCTGAATGTGAAAGTCTCAGAGAGAACAAGTTAGATGGAGAGGATGATAATGAGTGAGAGAGTTATAATGAGCGAGACGGGGAACAAGAAGAGAGGGAGAGAGAAACGGAGTGCTGCTGAGAGCAATCGAAAAAAAACGTTGACCCCGGGGGCTGATTGTTGACTCATCAGTGATGTTCGCTGGAGAGTAAGATTGTGCCTGGGGCCACCTGAGTACATGACTTGCTACATCCCACACAAAAAACCATTACCTTGTCTGTCTGCGTCAGCTTACAGTTTATATACCAGCCTTAGTGTGATTAACCTTATACAAACTGTGAACTCTGCTCTGTCCCACCCTTGATGTAGGATATGTTTTTGCTATGTGGCTGCACAGATGCATACAGTACATATGTCTATGTATGTGTAATTACAGAGTGTGTCAGATTTGAGTGTCAAGTACTCATATGAATGACTGCATTTGACAACCTGTGGTTTTCAAGTTGATGAGATTCTGGGTTTCCCATTGTGTGAGTGTAATGGCTTGTGCTAGTTGACAGATACGCCCCTCAATAGTACTGTGCGTGCTGATCAAAATCAACAAGTAAAAGCTATGAGAAAGACAAAAGCAAAAAAGAGGAAAAACTAGAAGTGAAAGAAGGCAGTATTGTACACCTGTCCTCTTCCATTTCTTTCTCAATCTTGGAGTGACCGGTACTTGCAGCTTTCAATCCACAGTGGGGAGTTTTTTTTACCCAAGATAGAAGCCTAATGGACGGGATGCAGGTTGTGCCAAGGTGCAGCCACATACTCCCAGCCAAAAGAGCTGATGCAATTTCACTGTGATAATGGGTCATTAAAAATATATGTATCTGTGCTGTCATACAATCCCTATGGTTTCTGCAAATGAGGCTGGTGTATGCTGTCATAGTCCAGAATCTCAGAAGGCCTGTGCTGCCACAAAGCAAAGACGACAGGTAACTCTTCCATAATGCATAGCCAGAAGGACAAACATATGCTGCCATTTTCCTTCCCTTTTGCTGTTGCCTGTGCTGAGAGTGTCTCAAACACCTTATCTGGGCTTTGTGCATATTTTGCCTTAAGGCACATGTAGCTAATGCAGTAGCTGTGGGCAAAAAGTTGGCTTGGATTACATTCCAGTTGGATTAGTTGTGTCCTGAACAAATGCTTTTCACAGCATGGCCCAGTGATAGTTTACCTTAGAGGCTGTGTACCACTCAGAACGTCAATACCTCTTAGCTTGACTGACCAAAAGTAGTTTTATAGTTAAATGCTATAGTTAGATACTCTAATTGCAAACAGATTGTGGTCATAGCGGGGAAAATAGTTTAAGACAGACAATGTAGTAAATAGTTTAAGGTCAGGGCAATGTATCCTGACTTGGCATATTACGAACATCCCAATGGACTATGATACCCATCTCACGCAGAACAATTTGGCTGTCGTTACCAGCTAAGGGCACAAGCATATCAACCCTTACATCTACCCTTACCTTGTTTTCTACAATTTTTCACAAGTTGAAGCAAAAGATATTTTTTTTTAATTCACATAAAAGTGTTATTTCTCTCAGATTGTGAGCACAAATTTGAAAGTCCATGTTAGGACACTGGTAGCTGTCAGTATACATAGCCGTGGACTGCCATCTGCTCAGTACAGTCTAAACCGTGATTCATCTGTAAAGGGAACACTTCTCTGAAGTGCTAGACACCATTGAAAGGTGAGCACATGTTCACTCAAGTCAGTAACAGCGATGAACTGCAGTCAGGTCAAGACCCCGGTGAGCTTGGAGAGCATGATGAGCTTCACTGAGATGGTTTCTGACAGTTTGTTCAGAAATTCTTTGGTTGTGCAAACCAACTGTCGCATCAACTCTCTGGGTGGCCTATCTCAGACAATCCTGCAGGTGATGAAGCCTGATGTAGAGGTCCCAGGCTGACATGGTTACTTGGTGATTGGTTACAGGGTCTACTTTCAGTAGACCAGTTGCATGTCCTGCCAAACTCTAGCAAATTACATTGGATAAAACCTTTTGTAGAGAATTAACATTTAACTAAGGGGCACTGGCACTGGTGTGCATTGATGCAGTCAGCATGTGATAAATGTGCACATTTTTAGAGTTGCCTTCTATTTTGACCATTCCAAAGCACACCTTTACACTTGCTGTTTAATTAGCATCTTGATATGCAACATCTGTCAGACGAATTAATTATACTGGCAAGTAAGAAGTGCTAACTAATGTAAATTGTATCCAATATGTTGTCAAAATCTGAGAGAAATAATTATGTGTGCATAAAAAAGTATTTTCTGTTTTCTTCAATTTGTGGAAAATGGGAGAAAAACAAAAGCGTTTTATATTTTTGTTGATTGTACATCCCCCTGCCAGGTTGAATGTATCTTTGTCTGTGCACCACATGTCTGTAACTTGATTGTGGCACACACTAACAGCAGCTCGCACAAAAGAAAAACACCGCCACCAGTAAATTAACAAGCAGCCCAGACCACCTCCGAATGTTGTCCAAGTGATTGGATCTCAAAAGCATCCTTAGTGTGTCTTGATGGTGTTCACGCCTGTACTCAGAGCTGTCCAATTGTGATCAGATCATACAGATCTGAAAAGCCTTACAGTCCTCTCACTTAAAACTCTATTTTAGATAAATACTCCACCATAACTGCTTCATCACTTATGAGATTTGATGTGCTGGGGGAAAGGATTTGTTGAGATCTAAAGCCAATATTGCCTTTCTGTAAAGCCATTATTGTGTGTACCCACGTAATGTAACCTTGAAAATGCAAACATCAGTCCAACATTCCTGCAGGACAGTACAACACAACACAACAGGAACCAGTAGTTTTTTCCTTGAAACTTGTCACATGAAGGTGTTTTCAAATAAACTGCACTGTCTTTGTTACGTTCTCTTATTTTGACAGCTGTAGCCTCAATTCATAAACGGCCCAGGGAGTTGGTCTGCCTCACTGTTAGAAGTGGAACACTGAAAAATCAGAAGCCAAATTGTTTTGGTACAAAATGTGCAGGACTGACCTGTGACACAAAGGAATTGCCCCAAACTTAAACTCCAAAATTATCATGAAAAGGATACTCTAATAAACCAGATGGCCAGTATGACTCTGCACTTTTAGATGGATTACAGAGATGTTATGTAAGCTGAACCATTACCATTATTGTAATCTAAAGCAATTTCTCTGTTTTTGCTTAATAAACTTAAACATCATCTCAAATATTTCAGTCTACTTTCACATATTTATGTGAGTATAAGTGGTTATGTCTTACCAGTACCTGCGGATGAGTCATTAATTCAATCTAACAGTCACCTATCATGGATGAGTGGTAAGCGAGGTGGCTAGCTGATAATTATTACTATACAAATCCATGGCAAAAATGCTGCCTATTTTGCTTTGTCTATAAAGGCATAGATTGTGGACTAGACCCTCTTTCTCCCTTACGTTAGCGGCATACTCTTTTCTACTAACATTATCCCAGAGATTTATAGTGAGTGGAATCTTATATAACTCATACACTTTACAAAACTTTTTGAATCTGTCTTTCTGTGAGTCAACAGTGATAGTCTCTGGGCCCCCAAACCTGTGTCCAACAGCAACACTAAAAGTAATCCAAAGGCAGATTGTTTTTAAGTTTTTCGAAGAGAACCAGCTAAACAGGGTGTCTTTGTTGCAACCAGTACATGTATAAGCAAAACAACACACAAGGGGACCTCAACTTTGCACAGTGGAAATTTCTTTCTGGCTGGCATACATGAGTTTTATGATAATCCATCATCTACAACAGCACACAAGTGATCCAGTGGGCCATGCTCATTCATTCTGCGGAAGAAAGATCAAATAGCAGTGGGAGGAGAGACGGAGACTGAAAAAGCCTTTCTAAGATTATGACATTTTTCTTCCCTGCTGTATTTGTAATGATCCTATCTGCAGCACATGCCCTTGTTTTGACAAGCAAAGGACTCATCCCAAAAGCCGAGATGATAAAGAAGCCAGATGAAAACTGAAAAGTGCAGTCAAAGTGTATATTGAAGGAACAGTAGATTTCAGCCAGTCAGATATATTGTCTACATTACAGTCTCTTCTGCTCTTGTATTTTTACAGAGAGCCCATACATTTTGTTTACTACTTGATTTCCCCAATCTTAAACACATTATTTGATATTGCTTAGCTTTTAAGCAGTGTTGATATATCTCAAATTGATACCTAGCCTCAAAACCCATATTTCAGGAGATTGCCTAATTTCAGTTGTGTTAAAATAAATCTGGCCACAATATGGCAGTCTGAGGTTATCCATTCACGAGTGGATAGCTCTAAATTAACTTCACATCTGGTATGAGAATGAGACATGCGTGTCGAGTAACCACTTGAATTTCACATGATTTTACTTCAGCAGTAGTGTACATGCATACAAACATGTTCATCACTGAGACAAGCTGGAAAATGCTTTTTACACAAAGAAATAAGTGACTTAATGGATTGCATTTAATGAGTTATTAGAAATGCACAAATAATTGAAAATGGCCCTTTTTCACTGAGTTTTGTAATTTTGTATTTCAATGAATCTAATAAAGATATTGCAGTTACTAGTTACAGTTGAAACAGACTCTGTTCACAAACATCTGTTGCTTACCTTGGTAGGTAAGAGAGCCCAAACACGGAATTTTCATTACAGTGGACCAAATGGAAATTAGGCAGTATGGGTTGCGTTTGTGAATACATTTTGCCTGACATCAGGACATCAGTTAACTAGACTGTCTGTCAGTGTAAACACATTTGTGTACACATGTGAAATGAATGTGAATGAATGAATGTAGCCATATGTTTCACAGACCACCTCCAAATGTGGTCTGAAGGATTGGATCTCAGTGCATTTACACCTGTACTCGTTTAACTATGTGTAGACACGTTATAATACTTAAAGTTGTACAGAATATTGGAAGGAAACAAGTCAATTTTGACAAATTGGCCATTGGAAAAAGAAAACTACGCAATACTGTTGGTCCAAACATTGCTGCTGTAATAACGCTGGACAAATGTTTTTTCCATGTAAATGCGGACACTATATTTATTTGTGGTTTATACATGGTAGCTGCAATAAGGGCTTTTTTAAAACAAATGGCAGAATATTGGAAACAGGAATACAAAGGAATTAAAAAACTATTTTTTTTAAAACAACCATAGAACAAAAAAATAAGAATGCCTGAGTGATTAACAAATTAAAAAAAGAACACATTAAATTTAAGGTTTTTAGTTTTTCTCAGGAAAAATGTGTATATAATTACAATTTAGCATTATAATTTCCAGTGATTTGCCTTTGCTGTGAATTTAGCGATGAGTGAGACGTATTTGACAAATAAAATCACAAAACTATAGCCAGTCAAAAGTGGTATCTGAACTTTAGCTTGAACATGGGTGTCAAATCAAACTCAGTGTTAATTTCTTTTTTTTAGTTATAAACATTTGTCGATTAAAAGACGGTTAAAATAATGGCAAAGAAATTGAAATAAACTGGACTCTGAAACTTGGCAACATCTTGCCAGCTCCACAGAGGAGGTCGTTGGGTTGTTTGTTCTGTTCCAGTGGTGTGGAGAAGATTTCTTAGCACGCATTACTCACCTTAATACCGTCTGAGCTGAGCAGGACTCCAGAACATACTTAGACATTGTTACTGATCAGGCGCATCCAGTCATTGCCACAGTCTACACTCTTTCAAATGGATACCTGAAACAAGCCTCGTCAGGGAGCTCCATCATACCAGAATGGTTCCTGGAACATGACAGTGATCTTAATTTACTTCACTTCCCTGCACTTTCTCTTGATCCCAGCCCAGTAGAGCACCTCTGAGATGTGGTGGCCAGGGATTTGCACAGTGTGAATGCACTGGCAAATTTCTGAAGGCACTGCGTATATTGAGTCAGTATGAACCAGGAAGAGGGAACGTCACTGTGCTGAATCCATGCCTCTCAGAATTTATGCGGTTTTGAAGCAGAAATCTCTTATGCAACTTTTGCTAGGTGTTTCTTATAAAGTGAACTTTGTAGCGTTGTAGTGCAGTAGGTGTAAGTGCTGTATGTGACTGTGCTCTTCTTTTAGTCTCTTTTGTTTCTGTAAATTATTTTGATGTATGACACAGTCAAGATTTGATTGCTCACACCATTAATTCAAGCAGTCCCCTGAATCCATTAATATCCGACAGAAACCACCATGGATAGGAAGGAAATCATCACAGTCTCTTGTCAGATTTTTCAAAATGACTGCTTTCACACGGAAATAAAATAAGATTACCATCACATGAAAGCGGGAACAACCTGTAACTTTGCATTTTCTTATTATTTAAGCTTGGCAGGCATACTGGTATGAAGTACAGTAATGCCCTAAAGTCAGGATCTAATACCCAGAGAGGTAAGCGATTAAAGTAGCTAACTGCTTTTGGATAATTCAAGGTGAAGATACAGACATGAAAGTGTTATCCATTGTCCAAGTGCATTGAGTTACACCTCCATGACGAGGCCCAGAGGACAAAAGATTCATCATAGTCCTGCATAAATTAGGTAACAAGTTTACAATGATTTATTGACTTAATATGTGGACGTGATTACAGCAAAGGAGCAGATTGGAGTCATGCATGGTTGGCTTTGGATTAGAGGCAGAAACGACACCGTACTTGTGCGTGTGTGTATACATGCGCGGGTGTTTGAGTTTGTGTGTGTTTTCACAGCAGCAGGGGAGTGCAGTCAACATAACACAATGTTGGTATGCTAATACCACAGCAGCGAGCTGTCCCTAAGGGTAAAATCATCTCTTATTCAGACCCTGGTTCAGCCATAGGCATTCACACTGCTCAACAAATAAAGAAGCAGGTCTGCCTGTGCTTCTGTGTGACTACACTTTTTTTGTGTGCATTTCCTTTTGAGTTTTTCGGCTGTCATTTGTCTCTGGCTGTTGTTTTATTTCACACAGAGTAGTAAGGGATCATTCTTATAAAAACAAAAACTGTTACATATAACCCTACTTTCTTCCTTGCCTCTAACTCCATGTCCTAAGTACTGTCATTTGGCTGGTCACTAGGCAGTCAGTCCAAACCAATATCTCCTGGGACATAAGGTGCAGCATTGCCTCTTGAGGCATTTAGCTTCTCAGTTTTGTTTTTTCACTTCTGTCTCTTGCTGTGTCTTTCTTGGTTATGTGGTGGGTATAATGGTTTTGTAGTGCTGTACTGTAAGACCACATACCAGAGGAGATCCGTACAGCTACAAAGTGAAGACGACAGGAAGCTACTCCATAATTCATTGCCAGAAGGACAAAACATATGCTCCCATTTTTTTACCTTTAGGAATTGTCTCTGTGACGTCGTTTTTTTTGTTTTTTTTTGGGAGGGGGGGGTTCACCTTTTCATGTGGAGTATTTTGCCTTGAGGCATGTGGATGTGGCTTAAACATCTGCGAAAGCAATTACTGGCCAAAAACTGCCTTGCTTTTCATTTAGAAGTTTTAGGCATTTGAAGTGCTCGCCACACAAGATCACACAATTATATTTAAACTACGTGTCTCTCTACCAGTAAAAGCAGCTATTTTCACTACTACTAGCTCGTATATTGAAAAGTGTTCAAATCTGCTGGTTTAACAGGTTAACTGTAATCTTTAAATTGACTTGGAATTTGTTCACAAAACGGATAAACAACCAAGACTATTCTTAAAGCTACTAGACAAAAACAAAAAGAAATCTGGTATTTCACACCCATGTGCCAGCTTTAATGGTGTAAAGAGGAAAGAACTAATATTCTTTTATATTAACTCTATTTAAGTGGCTCCACATACTGTATCTTTGTGTAATTTATTCAATTTAATTGATTAAATTAGATTTATGTAGATCAAATCTCATTATGGTTGTGATATGTGGCTCCTAGCCATGAGTGCTTTGCCATATGACAGGAATAGCACAGTGCAATCTCAGTGATATGAACGAGGTCTGCTTAAATCGTAGTAAGAACATGTTACAAGCACTGCATCAATTAATCACTAACACTGTGGCGTTGTTGTGATTGTTGAAAGATTTTAGCTGTTTTTTGAAAAATGCGACTCTGGCCTGACGGTACACACTAAAAAATATTTTTTTAGAATGAAGGGTAGACAGAGGCAGTACTTAAGGGTGGGTAGAGAGAAGAGGCGCGTAAAGAATAACTAGTTTTCACAAGATGCCTGTGCACCAGAGGGCAAGTTTGACGCTGTAATGTTACCATTGGTAATGCACATACATACAGTACTTTTATACACTCTAGCATGTACAATAGCACAGACACAAACAAACATGATCTCACAGATGGTCAGAGGATCCAGTCAGTCATGACTTTTCGTTTGACTGGAGAAAGATCAGATTATTTTCAAGGGTGTGTACACATTGATATAATCAGGAATGCTTACTTGGAAATACTAATGCAGGACATAACTGAAATAATTATGTTTTTTTATCACAATGTCTCAGAAGTTTCCCTCACTTCTTCTTTTTTTTCTATTGATAAGATTTAATGAATGCTCCTGTGAAAGAGGCACGTCATTGAGTAAAGGCAGTTCTTTTAGATTAAAGGTCAGACACTTCATATTCATTGTCTACATGCCGTTTCCATGGACTTCACACAGTGTGACACTATTTCATCAGTGGTGCCTTTTCAATTAACTTGCTCAGTCATCTCAAATTTAGTTCGCTGGTTGAGCATGTGATCATACAACTGAGCAGCGTGTGTGCATTCCCGAACCTCTAGCTTTTTATTTCTTCACCCATGTTACTGTTACAGGTTATGGCAGCCATACAGCCTCGTAAACAGCACGCCTCACATGGCGCAGCGAGCTTCATCAAGAAATTCAGCTTGTCGCTATTTTTCACGCAGTTCTCAGCAAGCACAGACAGCGCACAATATCTGTTGGTAGTCATATTGTCATAACACTAACATAACACCTACACCATATAGCCATCAGTTGAAGGTTAGTGTTTTCCCAGTGTTCATGCTCTCCCTCTCACTCTGGGTGTAAACAAACATATGTCCTCATCATTATTGATGGCAATTATCAAAGGCAAACTCAGTGTTGGAAGATAGCGCTGCAGCCATAATTCTGTCTGTGTGAATACCACATGCGTGCAAGCTGCAGCTGCAGCGAGGTAGCCATCATGCATAGACAGAGATAAGCAGTATGTCCCTAGGCTTAGTTTTCAATAACGCTTCCAGTGCGCTGTCTGCCCATGACATGTAGGATACAGCGCACCTTTGTTTTCTTTGTTTCTTGTTCTCCTGCTCAGGCTCAGCCTGCCAGCTTGTGTCAGTCAAACACTGACACGCCCATCCAGCAGCAGAGTCGACAAGGAGCATTTAACATATATCCCCAAAGACTTTTCACTTTCCTTTTTATAATAAGTAAACATTATATTAAAAATAACACAGACATTATTTTTGACTGAAAAGGGGATTAGTAAATATAGTTTTAATTTGCCTTTAAGTGTATACTTTATATTATTTGAAGGTTGCTCTCCTCCTGTTAAATGCCACAGCTGAGCAGAGAGAAGTATCCAATTCAATGGAATACCTAATTACTGGTTGTTAGGAAAATGTCACATACTGTAAAAGTTTACACTAAGCGAGCGGATACTACTTTGCTTGAGGAAAGAGTGTCCTATAAAAAGCTATAGTCTAACAGGCATATTGCACCAAAAGTCACATTTTTGTTGCAGCTGTTAATGCTGTACTGCGCATTTGTAATTTCTCTCAACATCGTAGTGAAGTTAATTGGTATTTCGAGGACTAAACAAAACAAAGCCAGTCTAGTTATATGTGAGTGTGTGTATGTGTGCATATTAAGTGCATGGCACATTTCCAGCTCAATACAGAAAAGTGAAATAAGCAAACAACATCTTGATGAAATGGCTTTTCTTTAGATTTTAAAAGATCTAAATAATAACCATACTCAACCAGCCCAAATATTGGTTAAATCTGAGCCAACTTGTGCAAACACTCTTTCATGTTATAATGATAATCATTCCCAATTATATTGTCGGCTAAAAATAATTTAAAAACTCAAAATTACCGTCAAAATTAAGAGGTTCTGGCTTAGTGGCTTTATTGTACATAAGACTCCAGTAAGTACTGGTTTTACAACACTTAAATCATCAATCAAAACAAGTTGTCAATCAGAACGTGGAGCATATTCATCAGTTTGTTCATGTGATTTTCTACTTCTTCACAAACATAAGTCAAATTCTTGTTACTTGCAAGACAGAAAATCATGGCTGTTTTTTTGTTTTGTCGTTAAGGATTTGTCTATCATCATTTTACTGTGTGAAACGTTTTTTTTGTTGTCTAATGAAGTAAACCAGATCTGCCCCTCTTTATCTCTCGCTCTCTCTCATACAGCCCACGTGTTGACTGATGTTACACATGCTATGAGCCACAATCAAAATTCTCTTTTTTTCAGCTGTCTGACAACCAAAAACAAATGTTTAGAAAGAAAAACAAGCCCAAATCACCAGCATGCCAGTTCACAAAGGACTAATATTATCACATGACCTTTGTGTTTAGCACAATATGTTAGGTAATTTGTGGTGAAATTTTGACTACATTACAGACATGGCAGGATTAAGATCACAGATGTCCTTGGCAATTATTGCAAATTACTAGATGTCCCCATGTCATACTAGTCCTGTGTTAGCAGGGCTTAAGTCAAAATAAAATGATTGTGATGGGGAAAATGTCTCCCCTCTACATGGTAAAATAACTGGTTTATTACAGTTAGGACACTCTGCTGCTCTACACTGCACTCTCACACACCATCAACCCAGTGCCACTGAGTGAGCAATTGTGCTACCATTATTTGTCATCAGTGCTTTTATGTGAATCAGTCATACTAGATCTTTAAAGCCTGATTTACTCCCATTATTTCTGTAAATTCTTTCAACCATATTTTATTTCAATTTTTTTGAACCCTATTATGACTGATGTATTATGAAATGTGTCCATGGTGCCCATCTGTGGAGAGACATGCAAATTAAATTGGATACTTGACCCTTGAAGCAGAAGGGAGTATTCCAGTCTAAACAAGATTAACCTCTGTGTAAGTAGTTCAAGGTGTAAGCTTTGTCAAAGCAGCAGCCCGACTCTTGAAAGACTGAAGATATATCATTTTTATTCTGCATCTTACATGGTAATTTTCGCCCTGGGACAATAAAAGATTTTCAATTGCCGCAAAATCCACCATCGTGAATTGATGCACCTGTATTTTTTCCTTTTGTTTCTTCGCAGTTCTCTTTGGTCAGTTTGTGGTATTCCAGACTTTGACCAGTGATGTGGTCGAGATATATGATGGATCCTCCACAGATTCAGCGCTCCTCTCCTCCATATATGGCTCGCACTCAGGTAAAAACAATACTGTGCAGCCCTTAAGGCTAAACTAGCTCATTGGTATGAGTAGTTTTATCAAGTACACAATTTTGCACTGTCGGAAAGACAGCACATCCGTCTCTCAGTTCAGTTCAAATCAAATGCCTGTTTTTCGCCGACAAATTGAAAATCTAAAATCCAAGCATCCCTCATACTCCCTTGGATAAAGTTTTTTCCCTTTTTTACAGTTCTGTAATGATGGTTTAATGAAACACACTGATTATATATTATATATAATGACTTCAGTTGAATAAACTCCAGAGATCCCAATTAAATTAACAAAAACAAACCAGCTTTTGTAATTTGTTGTCACACTACAGCAGGTCTGACTATAAATCAGACCTGCTGTATCCAGCTACAATGCTGAGAACACACTGCAGATCAGATCAGACTGAAGATTTGAATGACGCTGGGAACTGCGTATAAGACACAAACAACCACAAAGAATAATCTGCAGTTAATAAGGTCATGGCGAGCCCCTGTTTGTTTGTATGTATCTGTACATATGTGCAAACACCATCATCTAAATGAGTTTACAATGTCTCCTTTGATTTTGTAATTTAGGCGAGACACTCCCTCTGAGTTCAGGAAACAAGATAACTCTCAAGTTCACCACAAACGGAACAGAAACAGCCAAAGGATTTCATTTTGTTTACCAAGGTAAGACTACTTTTTTTCTGATACTCATCCTGAATTTTGATGTGTAGACTGATTTGGTGCATGGAGTGCGTTTTTCTTGCTTTTGAAAAAGAGATACTTCAGCTTTGCACTCAGCTCATAAAGGACTGTTGAACAGAGTGCCATTGGCTGTGGCCAGGCATGGCTGATCAGAGCCGGATGATGAGGAGTCAAACAGCCTATCCTGGCACAGCAGATGAGAGTGACTAATGACGTGCGAGGAGATTCACAAGGGCTTTGCCATTTCTCTCTGCCTCCTTTGTCTTGCCATCTCTCCTTCTCCCTGTTGTCTTTCTGCCTACCACACCTACCACGGCTCTTTGTCTTTCTTCCTCTCATGCTCACTCCCTCCCCTCTTATCCCTAGCTGTCCCCCGGACAAGTGCCATTCAGTGTAGCTCAGTCCCTGAGCCCCGGTTTGGGAAGCGGATAGGGAACGACTTTGGCATCGGCATGGCGGTACTGTTTGAATGCAATCCAGGCTACACGCTGCATGGCTCCAACGCCATCAGGTGTGAGGCCGTGCCCAGTGCCCTGGCACAGTGGAACGGCACTGTGCCCACATGTGTTGGTAAGCATACTCATCCTTCAGCCCTCGTCTCAGCCCCTCTGTGCACATACACACACACACACACACACACACACACACACACACACTTAGATCCAAAAGATGGAGCAGGTGTACAAAATCGGTCAGTTTTTGTTTTTCCTAGTCATTACTTACCCTAATGTTTGTCACCCATTGTAAAGCATCTGCCTATCTCTGGTTTTGATAGTACTGACAGGAAGATGGAGGCAAGGACAAAAGGTGTCACATAAATCAGACAAGGGATTTTGGTTTCTGCACCTTGCCCGACTTATGGGAAAATACACCACAACATTTCAGCCACAACACAATAATATGCAGGTTCCCCTTGTACAACCAAAAAAGCTCTGGTCATAATACCTCTGGGGGTGTCCTGTTGTGTCTGGCACCAGGACGTTTTTTGTGTCTGTATGTTGGGGGGTGGGGCCTCCCTGGATCGCACTTGTTCCAGCATGTCCCGATCGGATTGGCATCTGGGGAATTTGAAGGTCCAGTCAACGCCTTGGGGTCTTGTTTTGTTCCTCAAGCTGTTCCTGAGCAGTTTTTGTGGTGTGTCAGGGCACATTGTCCTACTGGGGAGACCACTGGCACCACTGGGAAGTGCCGTTGCCATGAGTGGGTGTACTTGATCAGCAGCAGTGCGTGGCTGAGGGTTGTGTGTCAAGTGGCATCCACATGATTGCTAGGACCAGAGGTTTCCCAGCAGAACTGAGACGAGATGATCAATTCACATCATGGTTTTAATGTTCTGGCTGACCGGTGTAAATTGTATTGAAAAATAAAAATGTAAAAAGAAAAAGAAGAAAAACAGCAATGTCTTTAATGTACTTCTTGCACTCAGTTAAAATGTATCTATCTCTTGCAAATTCAATACAACAGACCTGCAATAGAGGGTGATTTTAATACGCTCTCATTGCATATGTAAATGAAGGTGGCAACACACCGAAATGATTTATGTATGTGATAAGACATTATAATGCACAATAAAGGTTTGCTCTTATGATGCATTATGCAGGCGTCAAATGCTATACATTATGCATGTATACACTAAGGGATCTACTTTGTCACGTATACCATAAAATCTAATATTAGTCTGAAATTCATGTGCACATTATAGAAACCTGCAGTAAGCATCATATTTGTTACTTTACCATATACACTTAACAAAGTTTAGGTGGCTATAATTCAGACACTAAGGGATCTACTTTGTCACGTATACCATAAAATCTAATATTAGTCTGAAATTCATGTGCACATTATAGAAACCTGCAGTAAGCATCATATTTGTTACTTTACCATATACACTTAACAAAGTTTAGGTGGCTATAATTCAGATTTTTTTTAAATAACAGTGTATCAAATGACAATGTAAAGTGTCGCTGGTAGTGATGATCCTACAGTGAACATTCCGAATCTGCAGCTCACCTCAGCTTTGCAGAGCTAACAAATGTCAGCTCATTGTACAGTCAGCTGCTTTAATACAGTACATTGGTTCACTCTCACCGCTCTCGTACCCCTCATAGCAATCATATCTATCGCAGCAGGCTGCTGTCTCCAGAGAAAAAGCTCTAAAAAACCCAAATATAGACAAAAATGTATTATAAATAATAATAATTTGAGTACATAAAAAGCGCTAAAACAGAGTGAATATCGAACTTGCATTTACTAAGTAGCCAAAAACATGACAATGAATGATAATATTCCCCTTAACTGCTTAACATGTTCAATTTATTAACTTAAAAGGGGATTACTTGTCAGTCTTGTGTTCACAACTTGGAATTAGTGATTGCCTGTTATTGCAAGTATCCCTATTTTGCCATTTCTGTGAATGAGTTTTGAACAATCTTAGCAATTTCTGTCACAATAATGGAAGTAGAACAGGATTATGTCATGAAGTTGTGCGTTTATAGCAGTTCATTGTCTTTAAGTAAATTAAATAATTATATATTATATATAAGAGCTTCAAAGAAAGTGTTAACATTCTTTTTCATTAATCTAGCTGGGTGCAGACAAGTTTTAATGCCACAGGCAAAGAAAACAAAGTGAGAGAATGAATGCTGCTTCTGCTGCTTTAGTATGACGGAGAGTTAATTTGCAAAACAGATAAATGCCATTCTTAAAATGAATGTTTACCAGTTTGAGAGAAAATACAAAAAATTAATACGATATCTTTTGAACAATATAAGGCATGTGATACTGATGATGTCACTGACAAGATTCACAAGTCAAAATGACAGGTAAACAGAAACTAGAAATCAGATTTATTTTGACCAGAACAGAAATTACAAGGAACTGGTACAGAAGCTTTATAATTACATCAGCATTTCATGATTTTTGCAAGTTGTGAACCATCTACCAATGGGACCAACATCTCTCTTTTTCATTTGCTAGCATTCAAAGTAACATATGCACATATACCTGTACAAATATGCATTGACACAACCACGACCTCGAGCTCGAGCATTTATACACATGGACAGATTCACATGCCTTGTTTGCACACGCTGTTACCCAAACATGCAGGAGGACATGCACTCGGCCCTTACTAACACACCCACGTGTCTACCTTTGGAAGATGAAGAACTACAGATGAAGTTTTGAAAAACAGGCCTTGTGCCAGCCAACAAATAGTCCCAGTCGTTGAGTGCGGGAGATTTCAAGCTCGGGTTCACCCGAGTTTACTGCCAAGTGGTAAGGGAATAGCAGTGGCACGCGCAGTTCCATTTTAAACACAATGATTTTTATCTGGAGATTGAATCTGGCTGCAGCATCTCCCCCAGCGGCAGTGTACTCGTCCAGAATAATGGATATAGTTTCATGGAAGCTTCAACAAAAACACAATGCTGAATTACTCAGGCCCCCTTTATGAGACATGACGACGTCAGACGCTGAGGTACCTGTGTTTCAGAAGGTACAGTTCTAGCGCCTTTTCCAGCTGTTATTGACCTGGCTCGTCATGCATCACTTGCTTTGCTTTCCGATTTCACAAGTACAAAGCTTCTGAATTAAGGCTGTTCTGTTGAGTTGTGCCAGCACAATGCTCTATCTTCTCCTAATTTAATAAGCTTCGCCTGAATGGATGCATAATGTTTGGTTGACCTTTTTAGACAATTTTATGGAAAACAGTTGACTTGAATAAATAGATGTAATCGTTTGTTTTTTAAGATAGAATTTTTTCTTAAAGTAGTGAGCTTTTAAACATTAAAGAAATGCAGATCTCTCAATTTTCCTATGACATGTGTAAGTGGTAGAATCACTTTAAAAATCTGCTTATGTGACCATTTGACTGTGGAAGGATTGTGGAAGGAAGAACCAAAGCACTATTTGTTGATTGTTTGTTTCCTTGCAGCTGAATAACGCACACAAACTAAATAATTTCGGACTGCATGAAATCATGACTACCTAATGTTACATAAGCTCATAGATCACTGGGATTCAGTATGCCCACACCATGGAATTTACCGTTGGCTTCAACACCTTTTCAAAGGTGTTAAAGCCAATGGTAAACTGTGTTGCAGTGAATTTGTTTTAAAACAGGATATTCTAGTTGTGAAATAGCCTCCAAAGACCAACTTCTCGGGAACAGCGTCTCTGTTTGGGAGAGGGTGGCAAGACTAGGCCAGAGTTCTTCTCCATAGCAGATATAGCACCTAGTTAAGCATTAAAAATTTAAGTGTAACATTTTTAATTAAAATTGAGATTCTACTATCCACCCTCAAAATGTTCCAGCCACATACAAAAAGCTATTTGTATGTTGCAAATAGTTTGTCATTGTCATTGTCAACATGATGTGTTGGTAATTTTTGTTCTGCCTCTAAGAAAACACAGTTTGCCCTGAAAATGGGGATGGCAACATTTTCTCCACATTCAGTTCCAATTCAGCCTTCCTACACAATTCTGATAGAGCTGAGTGTGTCATAGCTGTCTTCACTGTCTATTTTGAAGCAAACTGACCTTGAACAACTGGCAGTGGTGTCTGCTTTTGAGCTTAATTATTCTGAGAGCTCTAAGTTTGCATTTAGTTAAGAGTCAAACTCTACTGCTTATAATGAAGTGAAAGGCAAGATAACAGAAAATGTTGAGGATATTATTGCTTTACATACTTAACATGAATTCTTACTGTGTGGGATGGTGGATGAATGATGGAAATGACTTTGTTTTTGATGCATAATTTGCATCTGAATTGTATCTTATGTAAATGTAACCTAAAAACCAACAAACATTAGAAACCATATAGGAGTATATACTTGATATTATCATTTAAGTAGAGCATGAGATGCCAAAGACTTAAGGGTACACACATTATGTGCAGATTCTTTTGATATCTTGATTAAAACACTTTTAATTAAAACTTTCAGTGAATTCCCTGTGTGTCACATGGAGCTAAATTGTGTCTCATAATGTGTGTCGTCCCCACGCTTGTCTACCTGTGGTAACGCTGACATATGAGCCTGCCACTCATTGAGATGGGTGTGGAGCATTCATGCTTTTATGAGTGTCATGATTTCTAATCTTGCTCGACCAATTACATTAACTGACAGCTCAGGGGACTCAAAGGAGCTGTTAAATCATACTGAAATACTTGGTCTTTTCCTGGTTGCTTGTCGTTGAGATCCTGGTCTTCTGCTAAGATATTTAAGATAAGATATTTTAATAATTTAAGTTTGATTAAACAGAACTAAATAGTTTGCCGTTCTTGGAATAATAAGATTTTTCCTGAAGCTTGTTCCCACATTGAAGGTTGGAACTAATGAAGATCAGATGAGGAGAGACATATAACGCTATACTGTGTTTATCTGTGTTTATATGTGTTTTGGCCTTGGTTTTGTATGAAATAGATTTTGAGGAGGCAGCAGGAAATGATTAAATAGAAAACAAGGTTACTGACAATGACAGTCTCGTCACTCAGACAAGGAGCCTTTAACCGTTGTCCACAGGATATGACATTCTGATTACAGTGCTCCACATTTCATAGGCATTGACCTTCATTTTTTCATTTGTACTGCAGAATTCAAAACTATCATACAGGCTGTTCTCCTTCCTGATCAATTTTGAGTACCGTGCATGTGACGTGTATTAGCCGATGATGACATTGCTGTGACACGGATTTTATGATAGCACGATTGTGTGATATGCTTTGAGGTACAGTAAAGAAGTATAATTCTCTCTGATGTGTTACTTGGAGTGGAAGGAACACAATAGTCAGTTTGGCACGATTCTCCAATCATATGTAAGAGGGTAGATTTTACCTGTAAAATATTGAGTTTGAAATAGTGTCCAGAAAACAGGTGAAAATATGTTTTTCTTTTTCAGTCACTTTTTTTCATCCTCCTTCGTGATACGATTCTTATTTTTCCTTTTTTTCTTGTTTTCTGTGTCTCTGCTTGTCTTTCACATAAAATCATCATCATCTTCATCTGGTGGGAGAAAAACTGTGATTATCATTGACCTGTAGAGGGCTACACCCTTGTCCTTGACATAAAACATCTGGTTCTTCATTGTGAGAGCACATTGCACAGCACTGCTGAACATCTGAAGGACCCCCTCCACCCTGAGTGACAGCTTTGCTTATCGTTGTAGAAAAACTGTTCCATTCAAATTCCAGATAACCTTGAATATCAGAAGACTGGCAAACCAATTACATAATTGAAAGTAAAAGAAAATAGAGAGTCCATTGTTTCTCTAACCTGCCGGTCACTTTAATGAACACTTGTTTTTGCATCAGGAGTGAATGGAAAAAAGATGCTTTTTAGTCACTGACCTTGCATTTTTCTGGCCTTGTTTTTCATAGAATTCAGTGTTTGTCATAAATGTTGAAATACATGTGAAGGCTTAACAGGTGTCTGACAAACACATTCCAGTAGGTGACAGCAGAACAAAAGATTTTAACAGAGCGAAGTAACAATGACAAATCCAACACACTTTTGCATTAGACTTCTTGTGATGGCGTAAAAGATTTTGCTGAACAAAATCTCATCAGCCTAATAAGTTATTGCTTGTTTTTGTGTAAGCTAACTTCAAAAGGCAGGAAATGTATTTTGTTCTGTGTTTTGTTCTGTGTAATAATCCAAAGGATTCTGGTCTGCAGGGCTGGCTTGCCACAATCCTTAATGGACAAAAAGCAGAGCCAAACACTGTGTAGAATGTAGCTGGTCGAATACAAGGCCAACTGGCGCCCATCTGAAAAGCAATAAAGAAATTGTAGCTGTTATTGCCCTTTTTTTTCATTTTGATTTTTACCCATGCTCAAATATATCACAGTTCCTGACATTGTCAGCACAACCTGGCCAGTGACAGAGCTGAGAGGCTTGATAAATATGTTACTTGTGGCACTAGAAGAAACAAGGTGTGCTTAGAGAGAAATAACTTTCACAACTGTGGCCACTTTCACAAGATGTGATTTGTGCAACCTGCAAGAGATTTTATTATACATCAGGGTTGAACTGTTTACTATTTGTGAGAGGCAGGTGAGTTCTGCCAGGCCATGCTCTATACTCTCCAAGTATTGAATGGCAATGATATCATATGGACAAGAATGCATCCTGGGTCAAACTTTCATAACACACAGCTCCTATATATTATGATAAAACATCAGTAGAACCTGTCATTATAATGGCCGGCTTTTACATGTGACTCTGGTGCTCAATAAAAATGCGAACACTTGAAAGGCCCACTCTAGAGCCACTATTTGTTTTTTCCGTCTGTCAGCATGGCGGATTCAGTGAAACAGGACCCGCCATAGATTTGTAATTGGATACGGATCCAAAAGATGGCGCTTCAGGAATCTTTTGCTGCACTACTGCGAGTGGCCACTGGGCAAATTTGTAAGCAAGGCTGAGTGCCGCCAAAGTCGCCAAAGTCCTAATGATATGGTTACCGGCTCGCTGCGCAGATAAAAAAAAGGCTCCTTCTAAGGTAACAAATAGCACAACAGTTGTTAGTGTCAGGCCATCATACATTAATCAAGGCATACTATTGAAATTTATATCAATTTCTACATCAAAGTTCTACACACGATGCTTTTAAATGCTTGTCCGTACCTACTCCCCCACTGTGACCCCTGCCCACTCCTGGCTCTGCAGGTGTATTTGTAGACTTGAACTTTGTCATGACTGACTGTCTTTTTCTCTCCCTTTCTCAATCTCTTGTCCTTTGTGTAGTTCCCTGTGGTGGCGTGTTAACTGGCCGCCGAGGCACTATCCTCTCTCCTGGATACCCAGAGCCATACGCCAACTATTTGAACTGCGCCTGGAAAATCTCTGTTCCTGAGGGAGCTGGCATCCAAGTGAGCGTTCGAAGAAGCAGTTCTTAGTAGTCATGTTTGATTTTGCTTGAGATAAAGAGATTTTTGGGTGGATTATTTTTGTTTTAATACATGGTCTTATCATTAAATTTACAGTCATTGTCAACAGCTATTTAATGGGAGACACAACAGGTGAATAGGGAAAGGTTTTTAACCAATAGATGTGAACCATGAAACTTCTTTAGTTTATAACTAAAACTAAGTTTTACTTCGTCTCATTTTTCAGTGCAAAGTAGTACTCTCTCAGTATTTAAAGTGCATACAGAGACTGGCCAAATTTCTCTTCAAGCACGATACAGCTACAATGCCCAGCCTAAGGTATGGTCATATTCAAGAATATAAGATACCTTTGGGCACTAACTATGTCTGCTGCAGCTAAAAAGACGCACTCACTTGGAATGAAGGTAGCAGGGATGGGAAGGTATGCTCTTTTTGTAGAGGTTCGGGACCACTGTGCAAGTAAAATGCACGCTTGACAGAGTTTTGGAGTGACTGATTTTCCACCACAGGAAATGGCCTCATATCAGCTGCAATGAACACGTCGATGTCTTTTGTTATTGCCGTGGCTCAAGCACTTGACTGTGGAAGTTGAGATGCAAAGGCATTTGACAGCGTTGTCTGGCCTTTTGAGTGTTCTCTCCACAGGGTCAGGTTGATTGTAGTAGAGATGCATAGTGTTTGTGTTAGCCTTGGTGAACAACACTATTTACAGTGCTTCTGTCTGTCCTGTCTGTCACTTGTCACGTTTAATGTTTCCACCGGGCAGCTGCTGCCACGCAAATGCTTTAGAAGTGGAAGGGGCAGCTTGTATGGTAATTTTGAGCTCAACGTCAGAGTCATTAAACGTATATTTCTCTTTCAGATTCAAGTTGTGACCTTTGCCACAGAACACAACTGGGACTCGCTAGATTTTTTTGACGGGGTTGATGGCAATGCTCCAAGGCTTGGTAGCTACTCAGGTAGGACTGATACAACTGACTTTCACTTGTTCGCTCCCAGTTGAATATCAATCAAATGTCACAGGGCCCCAGCAGCAGACAGATGTGGTGATGGAGCTGATGACATTTGGCATGTCCTTTTAGAATGCTGTCTAAAAACTAGTTTAAGAAGTTGAAAAAGAAAAAATCCCTCATCCCTCACAAAATATTCCTGTCCCTGCATTTGATATCTTCATAATGTAGCTCGTGTTTCAGTCTGGAATATTACAAATATAGTGTTGCCTTCGGGCACATGCTAATGAGAGTGGTGCTCTTGCCACATGGTAACCTACTAGAAAAAGGCCATCACATAATTTTAAATGCTGAATCATAGTATAAGAGTTTCTGGTGTAGAGTAATGACATCTGCCTTTGTATCAGCTATCCATTTTGTGAGACCAGGCATCAAATTTCTCAAGTGGTGCATATCTCATTTTTGAGCAAATCTCTTTACATATTGTAATCACTCCACAGTTCAGCTCTCACTGTGTAGGACAGCATGCTGTGTGAAAAGGCTGAGGTATTTTAAATGGCGCGCAATCAATTTTATCTTTGGCTGAAGTGATAATGTGATTATAAATATATACAAAAGTCTCCATTCGAGTTGCAGAAGACATATGCTTGTAATGGCGAAAATCATCCAAGACTACTCAGTGTAAAAAGTATTCTGGAGTGCAAATTCAGAGTAAGCATTGTGGGCCATGATTGAGTTCATGAGTTGGTGGGTTTTGTGGGTCTGACTAAAAGTCTAAAGGAAGTGTGTTCAAGATCACTTACAATGACTAACAGAGACAGCATGTGCATATAAAATCCATCTAGTTGAGCAGTCCTGTTGACTTCAAGGCATAAGTAATAGCATTATATAAATGCTATATAAATATGCTATTTCTATAGCCCCTTTGAAAGCACAGTTACGAAGAGCTTTATAATAAAAACAGGACCCTTTTAATTCTAGACAACTTAAAGCAAAGGCCAATAAAACTAAACACATGAAACACAAAGAGGGTGAAATACAGTGTCAAAAAGCAAATAATATAACAGAAAAGTAATTTAAGAAAAGTAGCATTGAAATAAAATCCTCTAATCGACTAGCTATAAAGACAGTTTCCAGATGTTCATTAGAAAGTAATTGTCTTAAATATTTACAGTGAAAGCAGGATTGAACCATTGAATAGCATGATTGTCAGAGACACTGAGATTTTTCTAATAATGCTGCGTTATAGAATGGGACTGACAACCAAGACTGTTAGATATTTGGGTGTTTGCACAATCTTGACCTATGATCATTATATCTGTCTTATCAGCCCTTAGCCACAGGATGTTTTTGTGACATCCACTTGTGGGTGTCATGAAGGCATTTATATGATGTTATTGTTAACCAAAAATTCTGAGAACTTGCCTGCTGGCTTGAAAGTCTAATCCTTTTTTATCGTTGCATGCAATGGTAATGCTTTCTCTCATCATTGACCCAAAAAGTCTTACACAAATAGAAGTATATCCAAAATGCAGAATGTTTTCTGAACAAGGGTGGAACAAAAATACATACATCGACAATACACTGATTTCTGACTGTGATTTGTTGCGATATGTGAGGCACTTTGTATTTCATCTTTGCACCTTAGTTCCATTTACACCTGCTGATATGCACAGTAACTCTCATTTAGCAAGGTTCAGGAGGTGAAATGGTGCCCTGCTGAAAGCAACAGTGTCCAGACCTGCTCTGCTTGAAATGAAGATGTGGAATCTAGAGAATTATTTAACAAAACTACAGAACAGTTATTACTGAATCTAAATAATTTTCTATACTGCTTATAACTTAGGTGCAATATATGCTCATGTGAATTTTAACTGTCTTCTGTGTATTGTATAATGCAGGTACAACAATCCCACAACTGCTGAACAGCACGTCCAACAACCTGTACTTGACCTTCCAGTCTGACATCAGTGTTTCCGCTGCTGGCTTCCACTTGGAGTACACAGGTATGAGGAGAGACGTCATGTCTTTCTGCCTGTCACTTTGTCTGCTGTCACACGTGTCCATCTGCCTTCGGCTTCCAGCTGCTCCACAGGGATATGGGAAATAAGAAGTAGGAATATGAAAAAATTAGTCTGAGGGAATGAGTCACTGAACAAAGCTTTTCTTACCCAGTGGTTTTGTTTTTTTTGGTCCTCCCATTGCTTCAGGTTAATGGACCCACATCTTTTTTTCATTTTAGTACCAAATATGTTCATCTCTCAGAGGGCTTTTTGCGTAGGGGCATATTTGCTTAGGAGCATGCTGAACATTTACTTTGCACTAAAATTTAGAGTTAAGGAGTATAGCTAGACCAAGGGTTGCTGATCTGCATGTGATCCACGAAGCTCTTCTGCATGTATTTAATGATCTAGTCCTGAGTGTGTCCACACTGTTTATATCTCAGGCACTTTCCCTTTGTCTCTTTTAATGTCAAGGTAATTTTCCTTTTCTCTCCTTTCTCTCTAGTGGGTTCTTTATCTGTCTTCCTCTCACATTTGTCTTCTAGTTTGTTACTTACCACCACTCACCCACACACACATTAAAGCAATTTACTTACTAAAATGTGTAGCTATGGGTGACCTACTGTCACAGTGTTCAGTGAAGTTACATCAAGAGCAGTGGAAAAAAAGAGAGTAAGAGATGAGAAGACAACGTTAAGATACAGTGTAAAAGGAGGATGTGGATGGCACAAAGGCAGGAAGAAGGGCAGCGACAAGAGCCCCGCTAACTTTGAGATTCCACACATAAAGCAACTAACTAAAGATATTTCTGAGTAAAATCTGATCAAATGCAAACAGTCAGTTCCTTCAAATGTGTTGCAAAACAAAAGAAGCGTGAGAAAACATTGCTGTCACAGAATCTGTCCTTGCTTGTCAGTCGTGTCAGTCCGCGAGCATCGTACCACTGTTGAGAACGACTTTACAGTCATGTCTCTCACAGTCAGTGCTACGTTTCCACAACACTCTCCTCTTGCTCAGAACTTCTCCTTAGCTGTGTCTCTCTGCGGGTTCTTTCCTTTCTGCATTAACCTCCTCCCCCACCACCACTCCCTCATGCTGAGAATCACTTCAGTGCCATGTCTCACAGTCAGCTCTTTCCTCCATGTCTTTCTTATGCTTTGCCACTGTTGCCCTGGTAAAATGCAGTCCCTGATGCTTTATGTAAACCAGGCTCCAGACAAGCTCCTTTCCACTTCCCGTTGCTTTACATATTTGTTAGCTTGTCTGCCATATGGTTCTACTGTCTGCCTTTTGGCAAATATTTGTGCGTTTGTGATCAAGCCATGTTGGTTCCCTGTGGAACTACTACATTCTGTTTATGTTCTCTGTTGTTTCTCATGGAAGAGTTCAGATTCTGGTTTATTTGGTCAATTACAGCATTCCTCTATTCTGCTTCCTACTTAGTTGTTTCTTGTTGTTGTATCTTATTTCCAGCCTGTGGTCGGCTTGAGCCACCCAACTATTTTTCACACACCAGTTTTTAGCTACAAATGAATGCTATGAAGGCTCAGTACAGTGGGAAGAAAAAGGCATGAGGCATTGGAACAAACCCAGCCAGTCAACCATCTGTTTTAAAATGTTTCCACTGGGTGATGCAGTCACTTGAGACCAGTGATAACAATCCTGTGTACCCATCACTACACAACTCCTGAAGAGCGAAGTGTTTTACCAGCTCTCCTCAGGCAGATTTTATTCTATAGTTGCAAACAAATGGCATGTCCTCACAGGTAATATGGTTGATTGTATGCTAAATAAAGTTCCAAACTGGGCCTCAAATACTGCAGTCTGCTGAGGCCTGTATTATTTCCACATGAGCTACATGGAATGACTGTCACAACAAACATCTGAATTGGCCCCAAGATGCGTTAATTTCAACTACACTTTAACTACACATTTGATTTCTGTTACACTACTGCTATAATCAAAGCATACAAAACACATGGGTTCTGCAGTAATTATCTGGACCTGCACTTCTGCACCCTTTAAGTAAATTATCAGTTATATAAGGCCTGAAACATGGCAGAAATCACCTGGTCAGTTCCTGTGCTTGATTATCACTCTGAACTTTAATTGAATTATATCCTCACTACACTTAATTTACCAACACAAAACCATACTGTATTCGGTGATGCACTAAAATACTATGCTGTGGTCTTTCTCTCAACTGACTGGCAGTATCTACGATGCAACTTTTAGACCTGTAATTTTATTTGAGTACAAAGCCAACAGAAATGTCGCTTTCATCTGGATGCAAGTGTCTTTAGTTGTGCTGGCGGCTGTCAAGAGGCAGAGTTCAATTGTGGTGCTCTTTCCGTCATGAAAACATCATTTCTATGTAAATTCTGCTCAGACCACATTGTTTCACAAAGGCAAGCACAAGCAGCAATTAATTTCTGTGGCTTTAGTTGGCTGTTGTGTTCACACCTGTCTAAAAAGGCCATAAACCCAGCTTCTTTCACTCGGCTATACCTATTTCCATTTCCGAAGATCAAAATGCAAACACAGTACAACTTTGATGTGTTCAGGGAAGAGTCTGTACTGGATAAATAACTCATATTAAATTGCTTTTGATGTATAACCTGTTTCTTTTCTTTCTATTTTAAGTGTGTGTTGTTTTATACTTCTGTATACGTCTTTGAGTACCTGAAAAGCATTATATAAAATAAATGTATTATTATTATTATTATCATTATACATACTAACAATGCTACCCACAGCTAATTGTATAATGTATAGGGTCTTTTCAATTAAATCAATTAAATAATTGAAGACCACATCAACAAGAAAATATGTGCCTTCTAACTTCAGTGTCATTTTCATGGGATGTGTGGCATGTAATTAAGAACAGGTTCATCTTATTATTATTATTATTATTATTATTATTATTATTATTATTATTATTATTATTATTACTAACTCATCAATATGTAAAACCAGTTGAATATACATTTTTCAATACAGTTTTGAAAAAAATCTGTCTCTTTCAACCCATACTCTTCTCTTTCAAAACACTGTATTCGACTCATCTCCATCGCTTACCATTACAAATAACCCTAACTAATTTCTAAGACCATTTGCGTTTGAACTTGCCACATCCATCCGCAAACTAAATTTCCAATATTTCTCAAAGAAATCCTGTTAACGGAGAACAAATATAATCCAGTAGGCTCCACAGAAATGGCTTCAAGTTTAATTCCTCATTTAACCCTCTTGGGCTTAAAAAGAAAATCTCCATAACATAACTTCTTGGTCCCCATATATTTCAGGAAAGAGACTGGATGATTAATTTCAGTGAAATGTGCTGAAGCTGGATAGATCTCCTGAATCTTTGCATCTTCTGGTACTTTTATGTAATACTATTAATTGTTTAAGTTTGCGTGATGTTTTACTTAAATTCCCCATCCTTTTCCACATGGACATGTTACTAGACATAACACATTTTTTGTTGTACGAAATGCATGTTACCTGCATGAAAATGGATAAACAAGGTTTTTCTAGTTGTTTTGATACATTGTGTTACAATTGGTTGGTGTAGTTGACACACACATGACACTGTGACACATTGTGCACAATCCCTGCATTTATAGTTTCAATCTGGGATTGGTGTGATACATTTATCGAGTTCTTGTTTTGTCGCGAGGCTTATTCTGAATGTACTAATTCATCCCCTGACATTATATCCTCTTGAATATTACATTTGACTGAACAGCAGGCATCCTCACAATATGCACTTATTTCAGATGTATCTCTCCAACTGAGCCACTGTTTTTAAAAGAATGAGAGAAGCTGATGTGAGTGATTTACTTTTTTGACAGAGCAGAAATTGTGCAGTTATGTTTTTGTGCCTCAGGTCATTAAGGCTTCAAAAAGCATTTACTTGCACATGTCCATTTGGATCCCACTAACAACAGTACTGGTGCCTTGTTTCAGATAAAGAATACAAATTATGTTTACAAATTGACATGATCTTGATTTTGAATGGTGCAGGGTTGTCACGCTGTTTTGGTTGTTTTGTTTTAGAAGGTAGCATGATTATATTGATGGTTAATGAAGACAAGGAAGATGATAATGATCAAATAATTGTGATCATAGTTATTTTGATAAGTAATATAGAGATCAAGAAAATCTAAATTACAAGGTTCAAATTAGGAGACTTGGGCAGAAAAGTGTATTTGCTGCACCTTAAATTCTCTGCTCTACTCGACTTGGCCCCTCTCTGCATATAAGTATTTCTTCCATTTCTTAATCTCTTGCCTGTGCTGTTGACAGTTTCAAAGCACAATACTATGATATGTAAACTTTAACCTTCAGTTCGCTGTTGTAATTGTGCAAAGCAAATTACAAAAAGAACCTTGTTTGCACTCACATTACTCTTCCCTATTGCGTGACCTGCGTGTTTTGCTTGTACATCTGCTGCTAAGTAACTATTATTGTTTTGTTTTTTGTTTTTCTTTTAAACCAACCACCTACTACCTTTATGAATACATAACTCTGTTTTCTTTACTGGTCCATTTTAATGTTTTCATAATTATTGAAATGATTGTATTTATGTAAATTAACATAATACATTGAACAGGAGTAGATAACACTCTCATTGATGCACAGTTAGTAACTGGAGACATACACCACTGACATTTCCTTGGGTAGATAAAATGTGAAGGCATCCTGTTGAAAATGAGCAAGCATGGGACTCCCCCCAGATGCAGTTTTGCAACCAGGAATAGTGGGTATCAACCATCTTGCAGCAGGGTGTCACTACAGTCTCTGCCAAAATGTGTACTCTGACAGTTTGACTGGAACCCATCTGGAGCGTAACGGGAATCAGTGCCATCTGTTAGTGGCGGCACACTCTTAACCTGACCAGAGCGCAAAGGTCTGTTTGTGCCCAGTTAAGATCTGGCACTTTGCCTCTGGCTGTGCAACCTGGGCCCTTACTTTGACTTTAATATATGCTTACCAACGTGGTTTTTACTTAACACAGGTTTTTGGTTATTTTGAATACAACTTCTAATCAGTAAAGCTTTAAATGATTCATTTGGTGTATTTTTTTTTCTTATATGTATATGATATGAATTTACTGTATGTATACATATTCATACGTTTGTTCCTGTGTATAACTAATGCAAGCAGTGATCAACGCATCCTGTGTATTTTCATTCTTTGAACAATTAATGAAGTAGAATGCACTGCTTTTGAATACTGCATAATAACCTTACAGAGTACTGCAATGGGAAGGTAGATTGTTGTTTACAGTTGGAACACACAATATTTAATGATGCTAATTAACTTTGATGTCAAATTTACCTTATGGCCCCCTTTCCCTATAGAATCAAAATAAAATAGATAACAAACACTGCGCTCATGAATTGCATCACCTAATCTCCCTATAATATACATCAAATTTTAAGAATTTTTTAAACTTATGTATCACAAAACTTAACAGTTTAAATAATCCACCCACTCTCCTCGTGAAGTAGCCCTACATTACTTGTTGTATCTATGGTTGCATATTGCTTCCTACTCTGCATCTCTTAGGTTACCGCCTCCTCCCACTCAGATATCCTCTCTAGAATGCACTAGATGCCGAGTGGAAATGGCCACTCCCGCCATTCAGTTCTCTAAAGAGTTGCCTATAGATTGTTCTTTTGTCCTTTTCAGGCCATTTTTGCTTGTATGTTTACATACATCCACCCACATAGTTTTTTGGTATGGTGAACACTTTAGTGAGCTTCAGTGTAGGTGTAAAAGGTTCTTTATAAAGATGTATTTGTGTTTTCTAAGCCAACACATAGGTGTTTTTTTTACTTGCTGTCCTTCCCACTACCCCTCACCTTATGAACTGCTTCTTAACTATGTGTGAATGAGAAAGATTCTGTATAAACGTACTTTTCCAAGTTTTAACAAAGGTCTGACTTACTCCAGCAGCACAGCTGCAAGTTCTAATATGGTTTTATGCATTCAGATAAGCATTCAAACAAACTAGTGACAGATGACTTTTGTCAGCTGAGAAACGTACAAAATAAGCAATTCCAATGCTTCTTTTCACTGTGTGACAGTGAAATGCGTGTACCAGTAATGAGTTCAGATTTTTTAAATAGGACTAAACAATATAAAAAAAAATAGAATTCTGAATTTTTTAACAGATTGTGAATATGATTTTGTAGGTCAGGACATCTCTTAAGTACACCAGTGCCTCATTTACAATGTTATAATGTGACGCAAATTAGGTCAATCAAGAAAATGCAGCTAACAGTTTTGGGTATTGTGCTTGGCCTTATTGTGATTTCGATAATATTTCGATCAATTCTTCAGCTCTAATGTAGACATGGATTAAGCTTGAATTTACTTCAAATATATTTTTGTAGGCCAAGGCTGGAATCACTATTGCTTCAAAGCCATTCAAACACAATATCAGGCCTCTCAGTACCTGGCAAGTGGCACTGTAATCACTTTGTTCCAGTGAAGCTCAATACTTCTGTCAAGTAATACTTCAGGGACTGCTTTGTAATTTCACAGTGATTGCTTCGGATCACAGTCAGAAGGATTTTGCGATTACAGCCACCAGTAGAATAGCTTTGTGACTTGTCCCAGTTTGTAAATGTTATGATGAGGGGGTGGGAGGGACGTACTCAATTATTATGCAATTACTGTACAAGCACATTAAAATGGGGCACTGTGTAATTACATATTAAACTTCAGATTTAATTGAATTATTCCCTTTTCTCTATAGGTATATGGTGATTAAATGTAACTGTTTCCATTAAATATACGATTGATGTTCAACAATGAAACGGTATCAAATGGATTGAGCAGAGTTGTTGCAGTGTTCTCCACATATTGTGCAGAAGAATGATCGCTGTCCACACTTGTGTGTTGTGACTCTGTCCTAAGCAATAGGTTTGGATTCGTGCCCAGAGCCGCTGTCTCCCAGTAACGGACAAAAAGTGGGTGACCGCTACACTGTGGGTGATATGGTGTCCTTCCAGTGCGATCAAGGTTTCTCCCTACAGGTAGGTGAAAGCACGCAGTGCTGGTCAAGCCGCCAACTAGCTCCCCTATGGTCGGATATGATTCACAAATCCCTGGAATGACAATTAAATGGGATGAGTTTGTCAAGGCAGCATTACTAAATACTAAGTACTATGACATGAAGAGTAAGTTAGGCAAAACTTGTGGTATTGCACAAATGTGTGGAGGAACTGTCCTTGTATTTATGCTGGCATCTTTTTTGTCTATGCATATTTTAAGTGTGCTTGTTTGTGTGTCTGCTACAAAGCAGCATTAACTTCCTCCAATCCTCCTCAACTAGAAAGTGTTTCTGTGGAGTTTGGAGCTGTAGAACCCTGGAATGCCACGGGCGATGGATTGTGTTAACAGTCGCCTTACTAATCCCACACCCAGCTTTCTTCCAAGCTCGAGCATTCACTTCTTTTCAAATTCTCTCTGGACCAGCCAGCAACTTCTTACACACATCTTCAGGCTGAGTGTCTCAACACCAGAAATAGACTAGAGGCCTTTATAGAAGAAAAGCACAAGTATGGCTGGGGCTTTTTTTAGTTCAGGTGTATGTGTGTTTGTGTAAGTGTGTAATACTACTCTGCATACAACAACAGCACTGGGTAGGGTTAGTACCCTTCACATAGAAAAAAAATACTGCATACTGGTTAGCGTACTAAATGGCATGTTGATATGGAATTCTGGATGCAGTCAGTGGCTGAATGATGGCTAATGCTTGTAAAAGTGCTTAGCTAATGTGAACCAAGGCAGTGAAAAAAATTAGCTATCTCAAACAACCATTATTCGTCTAGCTAATTAATCACCACAAGATGTTGATGAAGCTGTCCTGTCCTCAATTAAAGTTTTGTTGTCAGTGGCTGCAGGCACCCTAGAGTAAGCTGCAGCTGCTGCAGGGGACTTGGATTTCAGGCTAACACACATTAGACATATTGCTCATGTTGTCTGCAACACACGCAGACAACATGCAATACTCAACACATATTTGGTACTCAACCTATGAACATGCTATGAATTTTTTTTCAGAGAAAACCCTGTAATATCCATCACTTGGAGGTAGTTTTTGTATCTAACAAAAACAAATCTGAAAGCAGAATGTTTGTCTTTTCCTGGTCTCTCAGGCTGTAACACGTCTCTCTGTGGTCAAACCTCTGGTGGTATTCTTGCTGCCCAACTAGCTGCAAGAGGTCCCTCTTCTACTCTCGATACCATCAAATATTTACAAACAGGACCTTGAAAAGAGGATTTTGAGAAATCCAAAAGTCCTACTGTTAACTAATTCCAAAGAATTCGGACAAATTTAAAATCTGTTGAAAGCAGCTGTCGGTTTGATTCTTTGTGTTCTTTTTCTGTTTTTCCTTTTTATTGTACAGTATTTTGGAGGTGATGAATATATTGTTTTTGTCTGTTTTCCTGAACAGGGTAATGCATATATTACCTGCATGCCTGGTCCCGTCAGAAGGTGGAATTACCCCGTACCTCTTTGTTTAGGTAATGTATTATTTTATAGTCTAACACTGCCAGTTGTGAGTTTCAATGAGGTGATATTGTAGACCATATGAATGAAACCATATTTGTCGCATCAAACACAGTCAGCCTATTTTCTTTTGTTGGTTGCCATTCAACCTTTTCCCATTGAATTTTCCCTTGTTTATCTTCTGCCTCTTTTTTATTTTTATCCCATATCAATACTTACTCATACACAGACACACAATAGATCAGGCTCACAGAAGACTTGTTATTGTATTATGGAAAGCAATAATTTCATTCTAAGTTCCGGAGAGGAGATGACGTGTGGGCGTGGAGGTCTTGGAGAGTGTGGATTATGAATTTACTGCTTTCCCTCTCAGTTCAAAATCAATAAGGATTACCACCATCTCAGTGTCATTTTATTTCTGATACAACCTGAAATCCCCAGTTTAGACATGTACACAAACAAACTCTCAACATGCTTTAGGGTGTCACACCCTTACTGTGCATGTAAATGTACAGACAAAAAATGCACCCCATGCTCTTCATGTAATTGTTCTGTCCCTGTAGTGTTCACGGTTTACTACAGACATAAATCCTAGGTTTACTGTGGACAGACCTGTTCTCGGACGCTTGTGTTCCCTTGTTAGCTCAATTCCTCGCTCGTTTGCAGTACATATGCCCAACCCCAACACCCCGGGATCTGTGTTCACTTTGTTGCTGATAAACTCACATCGAAGTGATGGCATGCCCCTGCACAAACAGTGTAACATCTTCACAAGTGCCTCTCCTCTCCACATGTCTTTCCTTCCATGCGCAAACTTGTCAAGCAGGTTTTCACCCACCAGCAGTACAATTAAACCCATAATAGTGTTCGTCTTGTTTTGGCCTTGGTTGATAGTCCCCAAAGAAATGGCGGCAACACTTTGGTGATTCCATTTTCCACATAAATAGGCCTATTGGGGTTTGGATGGTTAAACTGATGCCTCTGGTGGCAGTACATGCATTACACCTGGGTGTTTATGTAAGACTAGGATATGTGCCACAGGAGAGGGGGATGTCGTGTAACCTTCACAGCAAGCTGAAGTGTTCTCTAGCGCACAGCCAAAGAAGAGACGTGGTGTGTTGTAGAGGGAGGGTGAGGTAATCACTGACACTGCTGAGCGAAAACTGTGGTGCCGTATTGAATCTTGTCTCCCTCATTTATTTTAATTCAAAGCACGAGCAGAGAAGGGATGTGTCCGGGTGTGTTTTGTTTTTTCACAAATGCCCTTATGGAGCATTATCCACACAGTTGAGCACTGACATGCTCAAACACAGAGGTATAAGCACTCCACCCCCACCCCCTCCCAGCTCCTGAACTTGTAAACTCATTAACGGCCCTTCACTTTCTCTCACACCCACAAGAACAGCCCTTCTTTTACAGTCTTCCAACAAAGACATGACCATATGAAACACAAAAGTGTTGCTACTCCTCAACATTTTCGTACACATACACAACAATTGATGCCTGTACTGAAAGACACACATACACCAAGACACAACGCTCTCTGCCCTCCCTCCATATTGATCCCCCATGTCGCTGTTTCTTTGTTTTCCCATTGAGCCATTTCAGTGGAGACGTGACATGTTCTTTCTCCTTGGTTGGTCTCCCTCCAGCTCAGTGTGGCGGCTCTATGACAGACTTCAGCGGCGTCATCCTCAGCCCAGGCTTCCCAGGGAATTACCAGAGCAGCCTGGACTGCAGCTGGAGAGTTCAGCTCCCGATTGGCTTTGGTTCGACATCACCCTCTGTCTTTCCTTTCTTGTTCTCCTCTCCTCTCTCTCTTCTCTGTTCTTCTGGTAACTCTGATGTCTTCTCTGCTGCTTTCTTCTGCATCCTCCTCTCCTCTCCTCCCCTGTCCTCTCATGTTGGGTTATGTTATGAATATACTGAGAACCTGCTAGTGCTAATGGATGCTTTTAACAGTGGATTTGAAGTAACTTACTACCACACTACCTAAAATGTACAGACACATTCATCCACTTTTGCTTTGTTAATATATTCTTGGGTTGTCTCATACATTAACTCTTTCTTTCTGCTTTTTTTAGGCATCCACCTGCAGTTTCTGAACTTCTCCACAGAGCCTGTTCATGACTATCTGGAGGTGCGCAGTGGGAGCCTGGAGACGGGAACGGTGATTGATCGCTTCAGTGGCCCTGTGGTGCCAAACTCTCTCTTCAGTACCACACATGAGACCACTCTGTTCTTCCACAGCGACTACTCCCAGAACAAGCCTGGCTTCCACATCGTCTACCAGGGTGAGGAAATAAGATTGGTCCTCATGGTGAAGTTAAAACTGGGTGTTATCAGAGCAGCAGCTGAAAAAGTGGCGAAGGCTTAAGGAGTTTGCTAACAGAACACTTAAAAGAGCATTGGTCGGTTAGATACAGACCAGGGACAAAGATGCAAGGCAGACACTCCGGCTAAGGCTGTACGATTACAAAAGGTTAAAGAATAAAGAAAAGAAAATCAATGTCGACCTCCACTGAGGTATTGAATAGCACATATCCTTGAATCATAATGGTGTTGGCTCTGTTAGTGGGGTATTGTGTGGTGTGAAGCGCTGTGAAAAAGAAAGTTTTAGAAAAAGACTAAGAATATGGCAATGCTTTGAATTGGAACCTTGTATCCTCAAAGTTTTCAACCTTTCATAAACCCTCCCCCACTGTACATGGTATTTTTTTTTTCTCTAGCATATGAACTACAGAGGTGTCCGGATCCACGACCGTTTCGTAACGGCATCGTGATTGGTCTGGACTACAGTGTTGGCATGACCATTTCCTTCGAGTGCCTTCCGGGTTACACTCTGCTTGGAGAGCCATCACTCACATGTCTGCATGGAGTCAGCAGAAATTGGAATCACCCCATACCTCGCTGCGAAGGTGACCAGTTAGTGCCTGTAAAACAGCTGTTTTCCTGCCAATGTTGTTCATGTGTGGATAAAAGCAACACCAAGTATTTTTTTACAGTTGTTCTATCAAGACCTAAATATTTCTTCCAAATAGCAAACATTCACCGTATCAACAAACTGTATTTATCAGTCATAAAATGCCTCTTCTTTGATATTTTATGTCCCTTTTCCCCCCGAACGTAGTGTGGAAATATTTAGATAAATGTGTTCTAACAAATCCTTAAGAAAGCATAATACTTATTTAGAGTCTGTGTAAGGTATGGATGGAGATGCTATTCCATCGCCATTACCCACTAAAAGTAAGGTCTTTGAAGTTATTATGAATGGAAGAATCAGGTCCTTCAGCCTTGTTGTATTCCTGTCCGTTATTCTGGCACATTAAAGCATCCACCTCACTTTTACTGCCAACGTAGCACCACTTTACTGAACTATAAACTGATACAGCCCATTATAATGATATATGGAGCATTTGCAAGTCTTTATAACAAATCTGATTACACCTGTCTCTGTTGTAAATTTCAAGGAGACTCGTCAAATGTTGTTCAGGAATGATAAATTATAGCTTTCCCCTCGTCAGTTGAGTGAAATGGTAACATATGTTTCAGGTCCACAGCAGCGTTTGGTATTTGTCTGAGAAAGTGGTAAATAGTTTTGTTTTGCTCCACATTGTTCCTGTTGAGTTTACGGTCCTGTTTTTTTGATGCCAAGGGCAGTTCTTTGGCTTTGACTACCGGTTCAAAGTCACATTTTAACACATTCTTTTTGAAGTGTTATGACTTGACATTATAGTGTCTGAGCCACTCAGTGTCATCAAGTTCCTGTAACCCGTAACCGTCCCCTGCAGTTGCATGTAACAGGTGCTTGTGCACCCCCATCCCTAAGCAGTATCACAGTGAAATCCCAATAACACACAGTTATAGATAGATTGATTACTTCATATGGTTTGTTTTATCAACAGTTGGTCGTGCTACTTTTATGAAAGCAGGTTTTATAACGTGATGTAAATTAAAGGCTTGGTTTCCCTTTTTATCCAGCCTCGCTGACTTTCTTCCCTCCCTCCAGCTCTCTGTGGTGGGAATATAACATCTATGAATGGCACAATTTACTCTCCTGGACACCCAGCCGAGTATCCACACTTTCAGGACTGCATGTGGACTGTCAGAGTACCTCCTGGTTATGGCATCTACATCAATTTCTCTGTTATCAATACAGAGCCAATCTACGACTACATCACTGTGTGGTAAGTGCTCATTTTTCTCACAGCATAACATAATTCATCAATTATCACACATTAAACACACACTGTGTCTGTATACAGAGCTGCATACAGATTATTGTAAGTAATTGGCAGTTACATACATACATAGACACATACATATACATATACATATACATGGCACTTTTAATATTGTTTTAATATTTCTCAATTGATTTACTTATTTTAACTCTGTCATTCCCTTCTTCTCATTTTGGCTCTTGTGCTCCTGTAACAAGTGAATTTCATGGTTTGAGATTATTAAAGTTAATCTTATCTTATCTGGTTATCTTAACCAGCTTTGCATCACTACAATTGTGGTAGTATATGCAAATGATCAATTTTAAACTATTTTGCCTGCACCCAAAGCCCCCCACTTTTGTGTTTGCAAAAATCTGCCAACAGCCCGAGGGTCTTTGCTGTTCTGTCACATTTTGTAAGCGTGCATCCGCAGAAACGGAGAAAAGTCAGATCAAGTGAGGGGCATCTCACCAAACTACAAACAAAATCTGTCATAACTAGGCAGGACTGATTGACTCTGAACATGTTACTACACTGCCAATTTCTTGCCTAAAATGCTTTCAGAAACACATTTTAGCATACTTTTTTATATGTTTGATAACTGAAGTTCCATTTCTTTACTCCACCACCTAAGACTTTCAGATCAATATGTTGTACTGAGGCAAGAATTTCCCTACTCATTGCAAAAGCAAACACAAGAGCTGCACACAGTTAATTTGACAGCATGTTGTTAGGACTTAAGGCAAGTTGGACAAGTTTTGCCTGCATCTTTTCATATGACATTCGTATTGATGAGCCAACAGCCAAATCCAAACATGCTGACCTTTGTCTGGACATTTGTGGGTTCTTTTTTATTTCCCTGACAACTTTCCACTCAGCCGTTGGCTATGAAAAAATGCATTGTTGTACGTGATGAAATTAAATAAACTGAAGTAAACTCTGAGTCGTGGCGTGTCCCTCTTCCCCTACTCACTAAACTTATAGTTGATGTTTAACTCAAGCTCTGCAGCAGGGTTTATCTAAAAGGACAGACATGTGTAAAACTATGAAAACATCACCTATGAGATATCTGGAATGTTTGTTATAAGGCAGAAACTTGTATTGTTGACAGATAAATGTATGGCAGCAAATTATGTTATACTACCTGCCTGTTATTACTCCAGCAGTTGTCTCTCTGTGTTTCCCTTCTCCCTCTACCTTTCTGTAGCCTCTCTCTAGTATAGTAAGCCTCAGGCAGTCATGAAGCTGTCCTCATGGGTGATAGAGGAGGGAAATGCCTCTCAGCATCTGGGGCTACCATTCATAGTATTAGAGGAAGGAGCTACTGGCACTATTGTTTCTAAAAGAAATGGCACATAAACAATGTGTCCCCTGATGGTAACAATGCCTGACTGCCGTCTCCCTTTTTGCTGATCACTTTGAAATGAAAAGTCCAATAACACTGTTTTTTGAAAATATAATGTATTAAATGTAGATACACATACAAAAAAGCATTTAATGTACATCATTCAGCTGAATAGTACCTAAAAGTACACGTGATGAATTACTTACAGAAATAGCATTTATATTCAATAGAAAGTACTGTCTTCTCACATTATTTAGCGGTCTATCCCCAGACGCTACCCCAAAAGATGTTACCCAACTTAATTAGACTACTTATTTCAGCTACAGATTAAGGCTAAATTCTTACGAGAGTTTGAAAGTTCTCCCCTGCCTGCTCTCATTAACAGAGTTGCCTCTGTGTTCTGTGCAGTCAGCAGCTAATGCATGCCTCATAAATGACGTGACTGTACATTTCAACTTCTGTTAACACCTCACAGCCATCCGCCCGTCCGTCTATTCATCTCAGGGTGTGGGCACATGAAGAAATCTTCATGCTAAAAGAAGTTTTATGTTGCAGTGGGGATACATGTTTGGATAATGTGCATTTCCTGAACAATTTAGAAACACTTTCTATGTACAGTGTAATAACCAGGTGGGAATACTTGTTTTAGCTAATCTGATGAATTACATACCTGACATATCAAGTAACATAATCACAAAGATACAAACATTCTGTAAATCCAGTGTTGCCATTAATTAGCCCTGCCCATTTCACCTAACAGAGCTAGAGATAATAAGTGGTTAAGCTACCTCAGTAGCAGATGGTATACACAATCTACGGTCCACCAAATCTCAATCATTTCATAGCATCCATATTGCCATATTTGCAAACCCTACATCTATATGTCCATCGCTTCTCTGCCACCTCCTTCCTTTTTTCTTTCCAGCTTCACCTGGCACATCCCTGAGTTTCACTCAGCCCAGCTGGAGTATATAAGCAAGTTCTGGGTCTGGCCCCTGGTTCTTCTCCCAGTCAAACGTGCCTGATGTAGCTCCACTTGAAGGCCTGCCAGGGGCATCCTAATTAGATGTCAGAACTACCTCAGCTGGCTCTTTTCGGGAGAAGCAGAGCAGCAGGTCTACCCCAAGCTCCTCCAAAATATTCGGCTTTTCTATTACCCCAACCTGCGCATCTAGCCCTTTCAGCTCTTTGTATCTGTAAATTGAGAAATTCATCTTCAGGCTTAGTTCTATTTTGAAAATGACATAGCAGTGCTGTGCCACTTTCGCTCTAGATGTTACCCTTCATTAACAAGGCCCATCGATACTTGAACTCTTTCACAAGGGAATGCAGCACCCACTGCCAAAGATGGGCGCTGTCCAAGATATGCGTCACACATGACCGTCTGACAATGCTCAGCATCTCATCCACCACTGGCATCATGCCAGTAAACATGCTAGTGTGGATAAAGTATGATTTTTGAGTGAATACTTGTCATTGAACTGGTTATAAACTGCCTTGTATTGTAGCTTTAGTAATGCAGATGTGGTAATGGCACTCCCATGGACATATCTACCCTTCACAGATAACAGCCAGTTCTCCCTACCCGCCATTAAGGGTGAAGATCAAAAAGGTCATTACGATTCAATTAAATTGTGATTCCCAGGGCTACAGTTCCTTATACGTAATGTTATTCAGTCAAGGGCTTAAGATTTTGTGATAACCATCCATACATTTTCTAAACGTTTTTATCCCTCCGGGGTCATGGGGGCTGAAGCTGAATGATAACCGTACACTCATTATGCACACACACATGCAGAATATTAACAGTCTCAACAAATTTAAAGGAATGTTTTGCAAAATTTTTTCAAAATTCTGTACCATTGCTTTTCCTTTTTCTCCCTGCAAACTTTATTCTCCCATCAATATGTACGATGACTGGAGGGGGCAAAAGTTTCAGTACTGTACTGCCTCATCAGTTAACATATACTCAACTTCGCCATTGACAGTGTTGATTAATGTGAAACTTTGTCTTAGATCATCAGAATGAATGCTGGGGTCCACAAGATTGCTTGGGGATAACTAGGCGCATGCTCTTTGATCCCAGCAAGTTATTACTGGTGTTTATTCATAAATCATTTGCGCTCTCTTCTCCTCCTTCACTTTTTCCAATCCCACTACAACCACAACTCTCTACCTCTCTGTAACTCTGCTTCAGGGATGGACCTGACCAGGGCTCGCCTCAAATTGGTCAGTTCAGTGGAAGCTCTGTGCAGGAGGGCGTGTCCACCACTGCCAATCAGATCCTCATCAAATTCCATAGCGACTTCAGCACCAGTGGCTTCTTTGTGCTGCATTATTACGGTAACCGCCCCTTTGATAACAGCTAAGTAAAGACCATTTGTTCCGCACTGTTATGACTCTCATTCATTTGATCTTCTCTTCTCTACCTTGCTGGAACCGTGCTGTAGTTACAAAGATGGCATGAGAACAGAAGGATATTGTCACATTGTGTTTCTGTTACTGCAACAACTTTAATTTTTGCATATCGCTATGTGGAATTGCCACTAGTTCTGTGTAATGATAAATGATTAATGCCCTCTTATGCCAATTTTTCTCCTGCACTATTAAAACGCCCCTTTGAAAAGAAGCTGATTAATAATAAAATGTCCCCCATCTCAACTAAATTAGTGATTGGTTTTTGATGATCATGAACAGTGATAGGTGACAATTTATGACCTAATCAAGTTTCAGTGTGATGGGAGCGTAAAGAATGTGCCACGGTTGAATAGAAAATACATATGCACACACTATTTCTCTTTCTCTCTTACTTGTGCACACACATACACTGTTGCAGAGTTCAGTATTTGTCCTCTCCTCAACAGCATACCAGCTGAGAACATGTCAGCCACCCCCTCCCGTCGCCAATGCCACCGTCCTAACCGATGATGACGAGTTTGAAATAGGTTTGTCTTATTTTATTTCTCTTGTTTACTGGCCACGGACTAGGCATAATGAAATAAATCGGTGCCAGACATAAGGTAATTTGTTTGGACAGCCCTGGGCAGAAAGGAAAAATAGGCATAGACATATCAAATGGTTCAGGCCATTAATTAATCAATTCATTACCCTGTAAGTTGAGTCCTTTATTTGTTAATTGAAACTATTGTTGGATGTTTATATTCTTGCTGTTAGTCTCCATTCTCTCAGCTTTTAAAAAAAGATGAATTTATTAATCCAAATTGTTCATTTCAAAACTGAAACTTTGTCTGTGGTACTTAATTAATTTTAACATCTTTTTATAATACTGATGCTGGACAGATGTATTGCAGTGTGCCCTTTGTCTCTTTCTCTTTTCCTTTCTATCTTGCTCTTTGCGCTTTCGTCTTATATTTCCATATCACTTTTCAGTTTTCCATCTACTTTACTACATTGCTTTATGCAATAATATGTTAGTTTGAGGGCAGGGCTAATTGGCTCTCTACATAAACTGTATGTTTAGTGTTCAGAAGTGAATCAGAAGTGGGAGTCATGTGGCTAGGTGCTACCTTAATTTGCATCTTTGAAAATGAGTGTGATTTTGTCTGCGTGATTGTTTACAAGTTTGCTGCCCTGTAATATTATGAAGTGACTTTAGTGCTACAACTAGCTAAAGGGGTGTCAATCTTCATTAGAAAATGTGTTGTTGATTACTGTTTCAAGCACCAGTACGGAGAATTTCTCCAATAACATCACTCTGTGGGGATGTGTGTGTGCGTGTTTGTATATGTGCGTTTGTGGGTGGGTGGATGAATGGATGGATATGTTTTTCTTGTCCACTCCCGGCCTGCGTGTGCGTGTAAATGTTCTCGCAGGGGACATTATTCGATACTCATGCCTGCCTGGCTTCACCTTGGTGGGCAGTGAGATTCTGACCTGTCGACTAGGAGAACGACTGCAGATGGATGGACCCCCACCAGTCTGTCAAGGTTGGTTTTATTCACAGTTCTTATGTTCTTGTGTTTTTTTCTGTGGCTTCAGGAATGTTATTCAGTTTGTGAATACAAGTGTTCCTCTCAGTATGTGTTTGTGTGTCCATATCCTTTTTCAGTTATGTGTGCCTTTTATGTGTGTGCTTGATGCCACTCTGCCAAGGTTGGTTGCAGTCAGCAGCACCCACTGTTGATGCATCATTTAACAGACTGGCAGCACGGCCTCTCTAGCAGGGTCCTGATAGCAACCAGCATCTCTGTTCTAATTTATCAAGACTCAGAGAGTTGAAATACCACTGACCCAAGATCGCAGACCTGCACTCCCCCAGAGCCAACACTACACTGTGAAGGATCAGTGTGAAACAGATTACACATCAGCAGGGTTTCATCGCAGAGTGTGTTTTTGCAGTGTAACAAGGTAGATAGAAGCCAGTCATAGCTGTTTTTTTCTTTTCATTGAAGGAGATAGGAACTTACCTTTTTTCCAACAATATGTGTATTGAATTGTCCCAAACACAAGGTAGTCTGCAGGAGAAAGCACAAGATTGGAGTATCAAGGACAAAATAATTAATATAAAGTAATAATTCCTCAAGAGCAGAAACCCCTCTGCCTCCACTTCCAAGCAAGGGCAATAATGAAAGTAATGGTAAAAGGAAGAGGAAAACAACAGCGAAGATGTACAATAATACAAATAGTACATAGAAATTCGAAAATATTTAGTCATCAACCCACAACACAAGGTGAAATAATTTGCATTCAGTTACTAAATCAGACCAGAATTGGTGTGGTATTAATTTTTCCTATGGAGTTTTTTTGGAGTAAAATAGGTTCTGTGCATTGCGTTGAACTACAAACGCTTATGGTGGCTCTTGCATGAGAGGTTAGTGTCTCCTCCCATACTGATTCCCAGTCTTTAAAAGTAGAGACAGGTCTTTCTCCCATTTACTTCTATAGGGTTTAGTCTCTTTGAAGGCTAAAATTCTGTCAAATGTTAAGGACAAAATGCCCTGGGGGTGGTTAATATCTTAATAGGATGGGCTTTAGGGGAGTAGAGTTTTTGCCTATATTTTCCCCATAATCCCTGTTCAAATGGCCCAGCGGGTTTGACTGATGTATAATGTCTTCTTACCCATGTAGGAAGCAGAGGAAAAGAAATGTCTATGCTGTTTGCATCAGGGATTTTGTTTAGACCGAAAAACAAATGCCATCAGCCTGGCTGTCGTGCCAATACATCTCCGCCACAGACATCAGAGCACTTTGAAACCTTCTATTCCTCATGGATACCCAGCTTTTGAAGTGCCCTGGAGTCCTTTGTCTACAAGTCTTGAGCTGATGAGCATCTCTGTCTTTTTATTTCTAGAAACTATGAGTAATCGCATTGGACGTATGATCAAGGCAGGACAGATACTAAACAAACTGTGAGCCTGCTTTCATAAAGCATCTTAGAATAGAACTAGTGATTTGGAACCTATTTGCTCATCCCTGGCTGTTATTATTTGATGTCTGACTTTATATCTTGGTTCTTCCCCCTGTAGCATTTTTGAGGCAGACATTGTTTCCGTCTTACAAGTAAGAATTTGGCGGATGTTATTTTAGTATATTCCAAGTGCCACAAGTAAAGCAACATAAGGTAATGGCAAGCTTAAGTCAAGTGACCTGACCAGTGATCCAGGATCTAGAAGCTACTCATATTCACATGCTTTATTTATAAAGGCTGCATGCAGCATTGCTGGTGAATAGCTATTACTGTATGCACAAAGGTCAAAGATACCAAAAGCATGGCAATTTGGGAACTGCAGATCACTGATGTAGGTTCAGAAAAACTAAAACCGGTCCTACCTTTACTTGTGCTGCTTTCGGCCTACCTAGCAATATGCACAATTCATTAAATTAGATAATTTATTAAAGCACAAGGGTCCTGCAGGATTTTTCTTATTTTTCTTATTTTTTTGCTTTTTAGACAGTGCAGAGTGAAGAGAGATGGGAAACAGAGGAGATAAAAGCATCATTGCATACTGCATCATACCTGTCTGGCATACAGATGAACAATTATATTAAGCCTGACATTAATGGAATTACAGCAAAATGCTCTCCAGTTTTTTTTCATTGTTAGGTTGAAAGCAACCAAATTAGCAGATCAGTGGCATTAGGAATAGTTTGGAGTAATTTCATCTCTTTGTTTTGTGCCAAGCGAGGGCAGTCACTCACTTGAGAGTACTGGAGAATATTTTCAGCTCTCTTGTTATGTTGGTCTTGCCAGCTCACCTTGCCCTGTGTTACAGACTACACAGAGCTCTGCCAAGACTAAGTAGCTCCTATCAGCTAAAACTCACATACTGTACCTGAAATAATTTCACAGGCTTTAACATTTGTGACTAAATTAACCTGCCAAATCCAGTATTTTGGGACCACTCTGGAAGAACAATACTGTACATTGTTTTTCAGTTGATTTGTATGCAAGGAAATCCCTCATCTACCAGAATTTGTAACACTGGAAACTGTTTTGAGGTTACACAGCAGAGGCTCTCATAAGTCATAGTAAATGCTGTACACTGCCAAGACAATGGCTCCCCTTAATAAGGTTAGTGTATAGAAAAATATATGAGTGTAAGGAAAAAACAGATTGTGACATATCATTTTATAAAAAGGTAAAAAAATTGAACAGATTTTCAGGCAAATTACAGTAAAATGTAAACTGAATTAAGTACCGTATGTGACAAGCATGAAGTGTGCAAAAAAATGTGTATAACTGGATCGAACTGCTCCTTGAAACCTGCCTCGAGCGTTAAATTCTCATCATTAGGACTATTTTAGGACTTCTGGGTTAGTAATTCATTGTTTGACATTTTCATGGATCACCTCATTATTGTAGTCAAGAATTCATTTCATTTTCTGGTGTTGGATATGTTATGTCCTTGTGCCACCACTAGCAGGAAACTAATTGCTCTCCTTGGGACATGTAAAGTTGAACTTAATTTGAGTTGACCTGCTATTCACTTCCAAGAAACTGCTACAGTAAGCTTGTAAAGGGGCCATTTCCTGTCTGCGGCTTGCCGATTGTGCAGGAAAAGGAATTCTCCTGTGTTCCCTGATTCTGATTTTGTTTGCTGTCAACCGTTCTGTTAATTGTCATTTTATGCTTATTAGATAACACTTAAATGTCCTTGCCAGGCTATGCAATTTCACCCCCAAATAGCACTGGTTTTTAAGATATTTCCCCAGACTCTGTCTTTATAAAAGCCTATGAGGAAGGAAGCTGCAGTAGCTTTGATCAAGGATAGAGCCACAATTGAGTTGACTGTTGCATTTGCCTGCTACACCATCTGCCACATTGAAGTTGAGTCTAACCCATAAAATGTTGTCATATTGATCTTTACATTGCCATTGATTTTCATGTGGCTGTTAGAAAACCTAATGAAGAACAATTTCTTCTCTAACGTCATCTTAATTCTACCTATGAAGTCTTTATTATATGATGTCTCAGTAGCCGACAATGTGTGACAGTCATTTTTATGATATTGTTATTCTACATGCACAGTGTGCTGAGTAAATTCAATATTCAAACAAGCACAAGCTATTACCAAGACATGTCTTTCTGTGTTTCCAAGATATAACACACAACATCATGTTGGCATGCAAGCCATTGCAAATAGTAGCTCAGTACTAAGTGTGAGAGTCCTAGGACACAGTGCGTGATATCAGTAGCTGTCTGGATGTAATTGTAATCACTGGCAAAGGATGGGTGGTTAATATACTTGGGATGACGTGCTGATTCTATTAACAAGCCAAAAAGAAATTAGAAATACCTGAAGATTTTTGTCTTGTTTACTGGATTTTTTTTAACAATTGTACACCTGTCCTATTTTTTAAAATATATTTACTACATTGATCTGTCTTTATTGTGAACTATAATTATATATTAGAAACATAATCATATTTTTATAAGATTATGATATCTAAAACAGTATGTCAATTAAAATACTGCATTTGTTTAACTAAGATACAGATGTCTACATTTGTACTGTAGCCAAACTACCATTTGAATACATTGCAAGCGTCAGTATGCTTTCAGCATAGTCTTCGATTGTTATCATGGTCCTTTAAAAAGCCATCCTAGAAAGTAGCAGCTTTGAGGTGTCTGAAGTAGTTTTAAGCCTCTCATGATTCATTTTTTTAATCCCTGCACCCTAAGTTTGAGGCAAAGCTGTTTAAGCCACAACTGTGCTCACTGGATGGACTTGTGTTTGTTGCCTGGCAACTATAGCTTATTAAAACAGTATTGGAAGTCTTGGATTATTTTAATAACATACTCCTACCAGATAGACGCCTCTATATAAAGTGCATTAGATCTTGTCAAGTGAGTCAATTTCATGCATGTCTTAAAGCTGTACAGTATGCAAAAGTGCTGCAGGGAATGAGCTTCTCTACAGTGTTTAAATGGGTTTGGGTTTGGTAAGCCAAGTGTAATAATGAGTAGGTAAATGATGTAGGATTAAAACCAGGAATTCTGTGTAGCAATTGCATACACGTTTCACACATTCCCTTTCAGCTGAATTTCAGCTGTCTTTATGACAATGATTCCCACTGGCTTCAGTGTAGAAGCAGAGGCTGCTACTGACGACAGAAGTGTCGTGTGACCTGATGTAACTGCAACAGCTGAAGACCTCGTTCTGAACTCCATCACATCACCAGTGAGAGTCTTAACTCTCTTGCTAAAATTGAGTGCTACAGACCTTGTTTTTCATCTCAAATGTGAAACTAAGTCTCTCAACTGCGTCGAAAAGCACTTAGACTCCCTTTTTTTTTGGCAAAGTGTGGATGTCTTGAATAATGGTTTAAAAATGTTCAAGTAAATATGATACTGGTTAAAAATGACTTTTCTGAGTCATCTAACATTGTGCAGTATACCTTTGTGAAATCAGTGTTCCTAATGTGAAAGTGTCTGTTTTTTGATGGCATGACTGGAAATTCCTGCTTTTTTTGTGTGAATATATTATACCTGTGACCCATAAAACATAAATATGCATCTTCATTATTTCTTAAAGGAAATTCAGCCTGCATGTTGTCCCTTAACTTTACTCTTAAGCACAGACTTTTATACAGGAGGATGCAGGTCAGCTCTTTCTAAAACATTCCCAAGTATGTGCCCCTCACATAGCACATAATAAAAGAAGAGTGCACATTGATTGGAGATAAATAAACATATGATACTGCAAGAAAATGCAAGAAAAACAAAAGCAACTGGGCATAAGGAAGTTTTTCATACAAGTGCTCTGAAAAATATCGATCATGTCAAGTGTCACAGTAGTGAAGATATATTGCTATTTTATATTAAATTGCATTGTTAATTTATTTTCTGAATTGATCAAATTGAGATTTGTTGCCTCCCTGATAAATAATGTACAGCGTATCTATAAATATTGATTCTGCCATGTACGAGTCCTACACATTTTTATTTCTTTGAGTCAGCTATTGTCTATGTTGTTGAGATGATGTTATTTGTCTTGACCTCAATGAATTGAGTGATTTAAAATCATAAAATCATATCTGCCTGTAATGTATGAGGCTGTTCTAAGTGACTGAGTGTTCTGCGGGGATACTCACACTGCTTTGTGTTACAACTCTTTCCCTCTGCCTTTATTTCTTGATATGTGTCCAATTGTTTCCACTGACCTTTTTATAGGCAACAGTTGTTTGCATTAACCTTTTATATGCGTCATGTTTCTTCACTAGAGAAACTACTGGAAGCAGCAGAAAAGGAGAAGAAGGAAACGAGGCCTGTCACTATTTCACACATGCCAGCCTACAGGAAATGAAGGGAATGCTCTGAGCCGATACACATGAACTCTCTCTCAAACACACACACACACACACACACACACACACACACACAGGCTCGCACAGCCTTGACATACGCCACCATTTTTCCATACAAAGTAAGCTGTCTCACCTAGTGAGTATTATTGTTTGATAGATTGATATCAGGTGAGCCTGGTGACAACAGCAGACTCACCAGTTTAGCCCTTAGGTGCAATATCAGTCTGGCTGAAATGTAATTGTTTCAGGGCTAGTTATCGCTTCAATGTAATTTCTGCTGTCAGAGCGTTGATGTGTGAGGATGGGGAAGAAGTTCCCTTCCTCACCTCGTCCCCTTTTTTCCTTGAATTCTGCTTTCCATTTCCTGTCTTCCAACTGTATCTTTTGTTTTATGCCTCCAATGGGTTTTCATCTCCCTCCTCACTTCGTTTCTTTGTTGTTCCCCTCTCAAGTCCATGCTCTTTCTGTAATGCTGCCTTGCCCTTGTTTTTTTCTCTTCTTCCAGTCCAATGTCCGGCCCATGAGGTGCGTTTTGATTCAACGGGGGTGATCTTAAGCCCAGGCTACCCTGAAAATTACCCCAATCTCCAGATGTGCTCTTGGCTGATCAACGTGGAGAAGGGATACAACATCACCCTGAACTTTGAACTCTTCCAGACAGAAAAGGAGTTTGACATCTTGGAAATATTTGATGGTTGGTTTTGCTGGAACTTTGGTGTTTAGGTTTTGTGAGATAAAATTGGTGAACAAGATACAAACAATGTTACTTAACTGAAATTATTGATTGTTCGTCTTGTGTTGTGAATTTCAGTGCTTCCCAGTAAAACATTCATACTTTCTTATTCTTTTGTTGTTAACCACTACTTTCAGCATCTGTTTATGTTCCGATTATGGTATCTCAGGCTATGTTCACACAACAGACAAGTCCGATTAGTCTTCCTTACCCCTCCGCTCTGGTGCTCTCCTTCTCACTGGATTTGACGTTACTGTTTTGTGTTGCATTGCAATGGCACAAAATGCTTTGAAATCTGATATGAGTTGCAAAGGCATCTGTAGAAATCCAATTTGTATTGCATTTCAAACCACCTCCAAATGTGGTTGGGATCTGATTTGCAAACATTTGTTGAATGTTTTTTTGCTCTCTTGACTTCCTAAAATCAATCTGGATACAATCTGGATATGCTAAAAATGGATTTGTGCTGGCAGTCTGAACATAGCCTTCCAATCTTTTGTTCAGTAAAATAAGTCTTACTGTATGGTTGACATCTTGATTAGCTGTAACTTACAAATGTTATTTATATTTATTCTTACTGGCATATATTTAATAACTGCTACTTAATCCGAAAAAATGAAGATGCATGTCTATGCCTATCTCCATTAAAGCTTTCTTTTTTTTATTTGACATGGATCTTTTTCTGGGAAACTATGTGTGTGCACGTGTGTGTTTATCTATCTCTGTGTTCAGGTCCCAACATCTACAGCCAGAGCATGGCATCACTCAGCGGTGACATTGAAACACCCTTCAGCCTGACCACCACGGGCCACCAGCTCCTGCTGCGCTGGTCCTCTGACCACGGAACCAACCGACGTGGCTTCCACATCAGATACGTGGGTGAGTATCAAAGTATGTATCCAGCTTATAATCATATTCTCCTTTTTATAGTGCTATTTGAATATATTTAGTCTCTAAACCAGAAAAGTGACAAAAGTCATGGGCTTACAATTCAGGCATTTATATTTTGGGTACCATGTAGAGACAATTGATAACATCACATGAGGGCAAATACTTATTGAAGCTTCTCAACTGCAGTTACTGTATTTGACTGTGGATACAATGTGACCCCATGATTTTTTATCACAGTATGCTATGATTGTTTCAGGGTATTATTTATTGAGTTTTTAATATCAGTCAATTTACAAAAATAATATGGAAATGATAATAGTTCACAATAGGAGATGTGTTCACACACGCAAAACATGAAGCAGGAAGAAAGCCACTGGAAGGCTTCCATTCTGTTTGGCAATCCTTAATTTAAAAAGGTTTTAAATTCTTAATTGGCTCTTTAATAAAGCAAGTGGTGCTAAGCAAGAGCAACATAGGGAGTCTTCTTCCATTTGAAATGCATCAATAATAATGGAAAAAGCACAAAAGATATTAATTTTTCATGTTGTGTCTCTCCATTATATTTAATACACAAGAGTGTTGCTGTGAGAGCAAGTTGGTGTGATGAATTTTGTAAAGAAAACTCCTCCTTGACTTGATTGACTTGAACAGGAACTGACTTAAACTCCAGAGTGTGTCTTTTCATCTTAAATCCTTGCTATCTCCCAGTCATGCTGATTTAAAAGACTGTTTGACAGCATCCGTGAAGCACACAGCACCCCCTCCGTTCTCCAGTCCCATCGGCTACTCAGTGCTCATATTCTGGAAATCAAATTTACCTTTTTTTGTGTTCAGTGGGCTGTAAGATGAGGAAAAGGAAGGCTATGGAACAAATAACTGGAGGATGCACCAGTATTTCATGTTGTTTAAGCAAATTGAATATGTGTGTGCCCATAGGCAAGCAAGGAATAGTAATAATGTGATTTTGAGGACTTCCTTTGCTGTGTGGCACACAGCCTGAGTGCTAAATAGATGTGACACTCCTCAGGCATTTTGCCTCATTATCTTTCTGCATTTAAAATGGAGCCTTACTGTGGATAAAAATGTTCACCTGAGTCTTTCTGTAGAGGAGCTTTATTAATGCCTCTCATCCTTTTCTCTTTTTCATTTCTCCTGTTCCCCTGATAATATCTGCTGTTCTCAATCCCCTTTTCTCGACTTCATTCTCACCTTCTTTCCTGTTTCTCTTTCCTTCCCCTCCCCATGCCACTCATACTCCTCCTCTCCCCCGTTCCTTTATTCCTCCACCTATTGTAGCAATGTACTGCAGTACCCCAGACTCCCCACAACACGGCTTTGTAGTGAGCCAGACAGGGGGTCATCTTAACAGCATGGTGCGCTGGGCCTGCGACAGGGGGTACAAGCTGATCGGAAAGGGCACAGCTGTGTGCAAGAAGACCACCTATGGCTTCTACGCCTGGGATGCGCCAGTTCCCGCATGTCAAGGTGAGCACATTGGCCCTGGCAGCCTTTTATTTGCAACTTCAGCCTGCCTCTTTTCTTGCTCTTCTGGTCACTGCGTCTGCCCTACGCTCAGCAGGCAGACAGGCAGGCGCTTAAGGCACTCGAGTGTCTCAACCCAAGCTCTATTCCTGAGCTGAATCCAGCCTGATTGAGAGCCAGAAGCCTGTCAGGTGGAAGGGAAACAGAAATCAATCCCCACTTCTTCTGTCAATTTCCACTTCCTCAAATTACTTTGGGATAACTGGTCATTAGCATGCAGTATCTGCTGCTGTTGGGTCTCACTCAACTAATTGGGTTCTTTGTTGCACACATGTGAAGTGGGTACATTTATGTGTGCTCATGGTTGCATGCACCAGCACACACACGTACACTCACATAGCAGCAAACGGCAACAGATGTAGGGCTCAACTGCATTTTATCATGATGCAGTGAAATCAAAATATGTACGTCATGTACTTATTGACTTATATGACTTAATAAACTTCACACCTGTCATCAGTTCAGTCAGTTTTGTATGATCTTTTTCAAAGCACATAACCTCAACCAATGCAGACAAACTAATACATACAGATGCTGTCCATCTGCTGTCTGCTAGATGGTAGAGATTACATTACAGTATGTTCAATCTTTTATTCTTTATAGTCCATATTGCATGATATGTCAAGAATGGCCAATGAATTAATCCTTTGATGTTGCTCTTACATCTTAAAGAACATTGGCCTAAAGTAATATTTCAAGCTTTGATGAAGAAGTTACTCTTCTAACAATCAACTTTGCATCTGAAGTGTAGAAAAGTGTGATTAGCTTCTGTTAGATTGGGATTTACCAGTACTCTCAAATGAATGTTGATTGATTTTCTCTTGGGGTTGTGAGGGCCAATCCGATTGCCCAGGGCCATATTGGCAGATTTCTATTGCTGATGTTTTTGTATTTTGCAGCTACCTTTGCTGCTCCATTTTATGTGTGTTTGCCTACCTGTTCTCTTTTAGTGTGACCCTGCAGATGTTGGTAACTTTGCGTTATTCATTCCATCCTACTTGCCTTGGATGATAAACAACTTGAAATGTTACTAGCTTGAGCTTTCTGTCTGGTTTAGGCCCTGAGGCCACAGTAACCCAGATTTAGTCTGTGTTTGGACAAGACACACGTTGTTACATGGGAGTTTTTCAGTGCTGGAGTGCTTCATTCTTCTATATGTTAGGAAGAGTTACTGTTACAATATTGAATGAACTAGTCACTTTAATGAGTTAGTCTTTATTAGAATAATTCCTTATTTTAAAAGAAATGCAATATCATCCCAACTGTTTGTTTTGCATGGTTGCGTAGCCACTTTATGTAGGATAAGAATTTTGATAACATACCTCTCTTCGGTGTGTTAGACTACTTCCACTCTAAAGTGAGTAAATAAACTTTTCCTCAAGGGGCCAGTCCTATATATAATACGGTCATGGATTTCTCTGAAAAGTGAGATTTCAAGAGCAGTAGAGATTGAATGGCCTATTATACATATATACAGTATAAGCAAATGACTTGATAAAGTGTTGGCATGAATCATCACTCTTAAAAATGCATTCAGTAGGTAAAATACTTAAATGCTAATTACTAAAATGTTGACTGTGGCAGTAGGCATGCTGTTTTTCAATTTAAGAGATGTTGCACTGTTGTTGTGACCCTGTAACAGACGTTTTGACTTTTCATAGAGAGAAATGCACAGGTGCAACTCTTTTCCTCAATGATGGCTCGGTTCCATTAAGTGCTCCAGTAAGCCATTGCAGTCTGCTAGCATGCAAAATACCAGGACTCTGGCACTGGCTCAGCTAAATCAGGTGCAGTAGTTATTAATGCTATTAATTACACCGTTGCTCTCCCTGTTGTGACATGTCAAAAGTTACTGCCATGAATAAGGTCTGCTGGCAGTTTTCTACAGTGTCATTGCCGAGCAAGGATTTTATTTCTTGGTTTTTACCCGCTAAAACTTTTAGCACAAAAAAAAACATAACTGGTGGAAACAAATAGCTGTTTGTGTTAATTGAGAAACGAAGACTCAAAATCACTTGTGGGGTTGCAGTCTCAACGCTGGTGAAGTACATGCACGTGTACTTGCTCACCAAAATGTGACTATTCAGTGAATATTTGATTGCACGCCATGCCTGTGTTTACCAGGCGTCTCTGCGAATCTCTCCAACATGTGTCTTGTACTGCGCATAAACGTGTGTCGACACTCGTCCTCTTGCTGCCCGCAGCTGTGTCATGCGGTGTGCCCAGCGCGCCAGTGAACGGAGGTGTGCTTGCTGCTGATTACTCCGTCGGCACACGGGTGACCTACTTCTGCAACAGCGGCTACCGGCTCTCCTCCAAAGAGCTGACGACCACAGTCTGCCAGCCAGACGGCACCTGGAGCAACCACAACAAGATACCCCGATGCATCGGTGAGTAGATGATGTTGGGGGAGGAGGCAGGATGAGGGAGGAGGAGGGAGGGTCATTTAGAGAAACAGAGGAAACTGTGAGAACCCATATCATGGTTGAGCAGCAAGTTAAGAGATAAGGATAGGAAAGAGTCTTGGAGAAGACACACTGATTATGAAATTTTGAGAGTTGTATTGGAGACGGAAAAAGACAGTTTGAAATATAAATTGAGGAATATCATTTTGACAAGATGCAGTAATGGAAGGTCTCAAGAAATGTGGTCTGCAGTCCCAACAGCCTGGATCTGTTGTGAGTACAAAAATGCCAACTTATTGGTTTGTGATGATTAGGCGGCAGGATGAAAGGGAGACCAATAGTTGCGAGCTGGTGCTTGGGTGAGTGTTTTACATGCTAGTACAACTCCTCCAAGTCTGCAAGCCAGTGTAACGAGTGATTGACAACATTGTTTACATTTGAGACCAATGTTTATTCCCTGCTGTATATGTGTCTCACAGCGAAAAGGGAAAACAGTGTTTGTTTTGAAAGTCATTTGGTTTTAGAAAGTGCCAAATTATAAACAACTTTGTTGTGGAAGAACATTTGTATACTGTTACTGCAGAGAAGTTGCTATTTATATTTTACATGGGTTCCATTGATTAAAATGTTTCCATGTAATTATTTGCATGTCCTCTACACTGTTGGGTTGTTACACAGGTTTATGGGTTTAGACACTGAATCCTCTCTCTCTCTGTTTTTTTTTTTTGGCACAGTCATTATGTGCCCTAGTCTCAGCTCATTCTCTTTGGACCACGGCAAATGGAGGATCGTCAATGGTTCGCACTATGAGTATGGAACTAAAATAATATTTACTTGCAACCCTGGGTATTACCGGGTTGGCCCCGCCCATATCCAATGCCTGGCCAATGGGGTCTGGAGCTGGAGGAGCGAGAGGCCTCGATGTAGAAGTGAGTAACTTCTGCAACAACATCGCATTAATCACCACAACACTTGTAGACAACACAGATTCATAAGTGCAGATTTAACTCAACCAAAAGGATAATGGTCCAGTAAATGATATCTCCATTACCTCTGTTTTGTCCTTGCATTATCATGAAAAATAAAACCTGAATAACAGATGTAGCATAAAGTCTCATCACACAAACACAATCTATGTTTCATTAGTTTAATAGAAAAGGTAGAATGGATTCATAGATAAGGTAACTTACAAGACTTGAAGAATGAATACCTTTTTTGTGGCTCACTTAGTCAGCGATCTCATGCTTTTATACACTTTGATACTATTCGCCTGTTCCTGTCACAGACTAGGTTAGAGATTGTTTACTTTAGAAATGGGAAAGAAAAGCTTTTCTATGCTGCCATGGGAACTACTGTTTGAGAAGCGAAGGAGCTGAATAGCCTGTGTAATGGCAAAAGGAGATGCGAGCCAGCATGATGAAAGATGTTGGGACAAAGGCAAACACCATCATTATCCTCCCCATGAAATAGTACAGGTCACTCTTTTATCGCATTAGGGTCGGTAAGATGGGTGTAAATGACTGTGCTCTCCCATTGACTCTGAAGATGTAAGCCAACTTCCATTTCTTCCATCTTCCTCTCTTGTTCTCTCTCTCTCTTTCTCACACACTCTACCGACGGCTTGTTCTTTCAATTCTCTGCCTCTACTATCTCCTTCTTCTTTTTTTCACTGTCCTCTTCATCTTATTGCAGTCATTTCCTGTAGCGATCTTCCCGCTCCTCCTAATGGGAAGAAAATTGGGACCCAAACTACCTATGGAGCATCAGCCATTTTCAGCTGTAACCTTGGCTATGTTTTGAGCGGATCTACAGTCAGAGAGTGTCTCCTGTCCGGCCTTTGGAGTGGGACGGAGACTCACTGCCTCGGTAAGCAGGGTCTGAATGTTCTCTTTAACTTTATAAAGGACAGCCTTGACCTAGGTCAAACACTGCTGGTGATCTCTCCTGACAGTATGTGAGCTTTTTTTGGTTGAGGCCATCATGCCCTGGACAGAACCAGATGGGGGACACAGACGGTGGCTATTATATGTTCTGTTGTCAAATATGTATGGCCAATTTCTGTATATATTTTGAAAAGATACACTGTTTTGTAATCTGGACAGGGTGGCACCAACCGGTCTTTACTAAACATTTACCTAACTGCTAAGTTGATCTTTTTTAAGACCAGTCTGTAGACTTTACAGTGGTTGCACCAATTAACCTAAGTCTTGTCTAGTCTTCACTTCACCGGTCATAGCAATGTGCATTCATGTGAATGGCAACAGGACTCTGGCAATTGCCTTGCAGTTTGCATTACTGGGTTAAATGTTAAATAGCTCCCACTATCTTGCTCATTTGTTTCATTTCTAACCTGTGGCAATTATAAAAGATCAGTGGGAAAAAAAAAAATGTCATTCACATTCTGATATCATGCTGATATTTAACACTTCCATCTTATAATCTTCTTTGGGCTTGCACACATCAGACCGTTAAAGATCATTAAGTATAAAATGTTGATTGTGCCAACATGCAGTCAAATTTGGCAACTAGCTTTAGATGATTACAGTAAAGCCTCATTGCAATGTGATGTTTCTAAAACGTTAAATGTGAAAGTGCGGCCACAGAGCTACAGCTGGCCTGAAACTATGAGACACTTGCCAAGCTGTACCAGCACAATATGAGCTGTTGTTGTAATATATAAAAAAGAAAATATGTTAAAGCTTAGCGTACCACAGCTCATCACAGCTCTGCACTGTGGGAGAAAATGAGACATACGTAATTACTTGAGCTTCATTCAAACCCACACAGCAGCAGAATGTGACGGTTTCCCTGGCAGACGCATTAGTCCGTTTATCAACCCTGTGGCACCAGCACTCCAAGCTCCGCTCAAGAGTGGTACAGTTCATTAAAAAAAAGGAACCTCTCTCTTGTTTAGCAATATGACTGTCAGGGTTAACATAGCCGAGGACCTCATAGTACAGTCGCCTACTTCAGCACTATCTTCATAGAATCTGGCTGCTCTCGACTTGAGTGTGATAATAAAATGCTCGGTTGAGTTTCTGGGTGCAGGAGTGAATTAGGGAAATCAGACTCACAGTCAGTGGCAATTTCCCAGGTTTTAAGTGGCAGTGGAAATCTCAGCAAGATTCCTGCTCTCTGAAAGGGATTTCTTGTCACTGAAAGTAATGCGATTACATGCATGAGCGTATTGCGCAGATTTTGAGGAGTTTCACACGCATCCCTTCGTCGACTGTAGATGAGAAACGCTGAGTTATCATCGTAAGTGAAGTCAAAGCCAATATGAATTTAGAAATAATAATTTGGAGATAATGAGCTGAAAAATGCTTCCCAAATCCAATGTGTTTCATGAATACACTTACTAATTTTGTTTGCCAGTATCGTAATTCCAAGACCTTTTAAATCACTAGTTTCCTCATTTCATTTTATAATACAGTTGTCAAAATGCAAAGTTATTCAAACGTGATGACACAATCAAAATTGTGTTTCTAGCCCGAAAGTATCGTCCATTAGTTCAGTGAGTGCCACTGCAGGGTTTTATTTTCAAACACTAGAAACTTGAACCTAAGTATTGTACCTCATGAGTGATTGACTGAGATAATTCATTGTGATTTGTAATGCATATATTAAACCGCCACTTTGCTACAACTGTATACATTTGACAACAGAGCATTATGAATAAAAATACATTTACATTTAGGGCACTTAGCAGGCGCTTTTTGTCCAAAGCAACTTACAATAAGTACATTTGTCACAAGCGAGAAACCACAACATATCACCAATGATGGAGTAAAAAGACATATAGAAGCAATTGTCATCTGAGGATCATAACTGCTATTTATCAACGTTACTTTAAGTGCATAATTGCATCTAGGTGAAGTCTGAACAGATGAGTCTTGAGCCTTTTGCGGAAGATGAAGAGTGATTCCGCTGTCCTGACATTGGTCAGGAGTTCGTTTCACCACTGAGGTGCCAAAACAGAGAGGAGTCGTGACTTCGCTGCGTGGGCTTTGTTTGCTCTCAGAGATGGGGGTACTAGTCGGCCAGCTGATGTAGAAGAGAAAAGTGCTCTTGCTGGGGCGTGTGGTCTGACAAGTGTTTGGAGGTAGACGGGTGCAGTTCCGTTGACGGCCTTGAAGGCCAGCACCATCGTCTTGAATCGGATGTGGGCTGCAACAGGAAGCCAGTGGAAGTCACGGAGGAGGGGGGTCACATGGGAGAATTTGGGAAGATTGTAAACGAGGCATGCTGCAGCATTCTGGATACACTGCAACGGTTTAGTCGCAGAGGCTGGGAGTCTAGCCAAGAGGGAGTTGCAGTAGTCCAGGTGGGAGATGACCAGCGCTTGGACCAGGAGCTGCGTTGCATCTTTTGTGAGGAAAGACCGGATCCTGCGGATGCTGTACAGGGCAAATCCGCAGGATCGGGCCATAGCAGTGGTGTTGGGGGTGCTGGACAGTTTGTTGTCGAGGATTACGCCCATGTTCTTGGCCGTCGATGAAGGCGATATCGTGACATCCTTGACAGTGACTGACAGGTCCATGGGAGGGCAGTCTTTCCCAGGGATGAAGAGGAGTTCATTTCTACTAAGGTTGAGTTTGAGAGGATGTCCAGCTGTCCAAACGCAGACGTCTGCCAAATATTCCAAGATGCGCATCGCAACGTATATTATACACTATTACAGGACATGCTGTCTTTTCATGGTCAAGTTTCTGTTACTAAAGAAATTCACAATCTTGATGTGAAAGAAAGATAAACTGTAAGCAAAAGGGAGAGGTAAGATATGTTTACAACACTGTGTGTTGTTTTTTCATCCATCCTCCAGCCGGTCACTGTGGTGTTCCAGAGCAGATTGTCAATGGGCAGGTGATCGGAGAAAACTTTGGCTACAGAGACACAGTGGTTTACCAGTGCAATCCTGGATTCAGGCTCATTGGCTCCTCGGTACGGATCTGCCAGCAGGACCACAACTGGTCTGGACTCCTCCCAGTTTGTATCTGTAAGTAATTTAACACCTGAACACCACTGTTCAGATGGAAAAGAACTGGAGAAAGTTGTGTTATTCATTCCTGGCTTTTTATTTAATACATTTTTAAACAAGCCTAAAATTGATAGATTTGTATTCATAAGAAAGTATGTGTTAGTAATGATTGGATGCCATTATGAAAATAAATCAATCAACACAAATGTTTCTAGCTTAAGATTAAGATTTGAATCACTCTTTAAAAGCCTCCTACAATTCCCAAAGCTTTCTGCTCCTTTATTTCAAGAAGTGCCAAAGTCAATAGTTGATACATTTCCTCATAATGTGATTCTCAATCTCCTATTCACCTATTGATGCACTGAAATCTGCAGTGTACCCTTTCTCAATCAGTAATGCCTTCATTCTTAATTCCCCTGTTGTCCTCTGAGGTTAATTATATGATAATTATATTCTTATGATAGATGTCACTGTACGTCACCTATTGATCTTTGTTATTGAGTTTCTTTCTCTCTCCTTCATTCTCTCTCTCTCACATTCTCACACTTATTCCACACACTGTCTCTCTCTTCCCCACGCACACTTTTCCTTTCTTTTCACCCTTTCTTTGTTGCCTGTCAACTTCCATCCTCCTCTCTACTTCCTCCTTTCTGACCTGGATGATGCATGTCAACTTCAGCTGTCACATGTGGCCACCCTGGTAGCCCTATCTATGGCCGCACCACAGGCGATGGCTTCAACTATAACGATGTGGTGCGCTTCTCCTGTAACAAAGGCTATACACTGGAAGGACCCTCCACAGCCCAGTGCCAGGCCAGCCGCCAGTGGAGCCAGCAGCCGCCAACATGCAGAGGTAAGGTCCAGCAACAGAGCTCCCACAGAATGGATATATGATTGGCAGCTGGGCTGACTTTAAGTATCAGAAGGATGCCGATGTAACTTGACAGTTGAACTAAAAAGCTGCTTGGTCTCTGCCAGCATGTTCAGCTAAGGCACAGACCACAGACACTGCCTCAGGAGGCAGAGACGAGCCGCAATGAAAAGCAAGAATTTCCTGCCAGCAGATGCATCATATTCAAATTATCTCATTAACCATCTGCAGTGATGAATTCTGAAGAGGGAACCGCTTAGTGTATCACTTCAACTAAAGGTGTTGGGAAGCCACTTCGAATTCTAGTCCTGTGAATCAGGCTGGCCATCAGTGGAGCAGGTAGCTGCCAGCAAACACAAGTAGGATACAGCTAAAGTGTTGGAACAGACAGAAATGGCTTTTGAAGGTGATTTTCGGATGCTTCATGAATCACAAGCTAGGATGACCAAAAGAATTCAGCAGCCAGCAGATGTATCACGATCATTCAGAAAATAAGTAATGCAGAGGCATGCTGGCAGAGTTCACATATCTATTGATTCGACTGAGAAAATCACTATCTGCTCAATTTCTCTGGATAGAGCATTAGGCAAGAACATCTGGAGCCCTGACCTCAGAGTGAAAGCAGGGAAACAGGTAATGAGCTCGCAGGAAAGTATATGGAAAGGGGAGAGTTCTGGGGGAGTATTGGAGATTTGTTTCTACGATCTTGCCAGACAGTTTTTACCAGAGGCTTGCTACAGGGAGCAATTTTTCAGGGCTAGAAAGCTCAGAGTTCTTTTAACAGAAGAAATCTTATTGTGAGTGTCGGATAGCGGCTATGTTTTAGATGCGTCAAATTTTAGATTCCAAGGTTAGACACATTACTGGTGTGTTTACAAATGCCAGAAATCCAGAGTTTTTTTGTGTGTGACCATATTAAAGAAGTGTTTACTTGATTCCTCAAAATAATTGTGACAGCCTGACGATATATTTTTTTACCAGACTTTTTCTTCATCATGCAACTTTGTTGCGGTGTGAGGATGTGGTAGATGTAGGGAAATGTGATTTTAACTGGCTTAAAAATTCTATTCTAATTAATTAAAAACAAGGTAACAGACCAGAAAGCAATCATTCCAACATTTAACTGAAGAACTGAATTTAAGTGATATACAGTGCAGCATTAATTGGTCTGATACCTCTGGATCTAGCCGGCCCAAGCTGTATTTGCCAGACTTGGCCCATTTAGAAATATCTCTCTACCAGGCATGGATTTTTTTGGCAGTCAGATGTAAAGAGACACAGTTTTCATTACTGTGAATAGCACCATAGAGACAGACCTGGGAAAAGATCAAAAGAGTAGAATCATTTTAAACTGTCATGACTACCTTTGTCAAAATATGTCTGTTTTTACCCACTAAAATGTTCTTACTTCAAGCCCATTTATTTTTGCACATTTGCATTGTTGATTTAGTATGATGTTGCTCTGAACTTAATTTCACCCTCATCTTCTTTCAGCTATTTAAAACTCCTTGTCAGCAGTGTGGTTTTGGAGAGTTCAACTACTTCTTGTGAATTTGTGACAATAGACGTGCCTTTGTTTCTGCTTTTTTAAGGCGGAAGCTTGAGGCGTTCTTATTGTTATTGAAGATGCTTAAATTTAGCCTGGACTTACTTGTCTCTATGTTTCTAGAATCAACAGAGAAAGCCACTCATCAGGTCATATCTACAGTTCTATTATTAACTCGGGTGTGAACATGCTGACAGATAGCATTTATGCAAATGCAGCTCTAAACAAAATAAAAACACTGCACGGCTTCCAGGAAAGAAAAGTCAGATCTGATACTAGGTGGAGTTAATCAGGCAGAATGCCTCAAGACTGTAATGTTTACTGTAGTCTTGTTTATTCCATTTAAAAACTCCATTACTTCCATGTCGAGGTAAAATTATTCATGAAGGAATACAACTTGTCAAGATGTTGTTAACTTGATGCATGTAGCACTCATTACTGGAGTAGATATAAATAAGTGAGAGGCAATTCTAGAAATTCGTCATCCATACATATTATGACGAAGTCTTTACAGTACAGAAACTACAGAAGCTTAGAACGGCTGCAGGAAACGTACCTCGTTCTCTCGCAATAAGCTGGTAACTTATCTTGTTAAAGCGAGTGTTATTGTCTCAAGATAATGAGATAATCAACCTGTTATCATTAGACAACAAAAAGTTATATTATTACATATAATATTTATCAGAAATCAGCAGATCAGCATGCATAGATGGCGTCTTCAAAAAAACTGTAGCAACTGATTTGAGCTGAAAATGTCTGATCAATGAAGTACCCATTGTTATCATCACCATAACCCTAACCCTAACCCACCCCACAGAGCAGTCTGTATATGTCATGGTCCAAAGGCCTATTAATTATGAACTTATTTCGCCATTTGTTTTTCCACTGTTCTCAGCTTCCGAAGTAACTCCACAATAAGCAGGGTTGCATAGTTTGGATAAGAATCACTGTATGCTACATTTCGTCTCCTGCTGTGCATCGCTGTGATGTATGCTCTGAACATCTAGCCATTGCAACCATTTGGACTCAGATGATTATAAGTAGGGTATTCATAAGATTGGTTTAGAAATGCTGCTAAGAAATTGATGTCTATGAAACTATGAAGTAACCATTATTACAATATAAACAGCATTTTTATGATTTTATATATAAGATGAATCCATAAATAAATATCGTAAGACTGCACTCAGGGCAACGGAAATACTGTCTCATTTCAACCTTTAGTTAAACAAGTAATCATGTCAGTATGCAGTTCTAACACTTACTTCCATCTGTCCTTCCAGAAATATCCTTAATGATAAGAAATAATAATAAATGGACTTCTGTCAGTATTCTGCTGTTTGAATGTCTGTCATTGTGATTAAGCTAAAAAGAAAAAAGTATGTGGGTGTAAATGTACTTTTTTCTTCTTTTCTCCTTGATCCAGTGGTAAACTGCACGGATCCAGGTATCCCTGCCAATTCTATCCGGGAGAGTAAGATTGAGCATGGTAACTTCACGTTTGGAAGTGTGGTCTTTTACGACTGTAACCCAGGTTATTACCTGTTTGGATCATCAGTGCTCACCTGCCAGCCAGTGGGCCACTGGGACAGACCTCTTCCAGAATGCATCGGTACAGTGGTTGCTTCATTTAACTGTTATGTTACCTGTCCACTTTCAGTACATTGTCCTACCCACCTTTCTGTGTTATTAATACGCTTAACAAGAGACGCAGGTAAATGATTAAGAGAAAAGTTTCACTCTCAGTTGTACGTCCACAACCTTGATTTTGTCCTCATTTGCTTCTAGAGTTTAAACGGTCCGAGTTGTTAAATGCTGTGACTGAGAGCATCTGTGTAATGTTCGATGCCCCAGTGGTTTATGGTTATGTTGCACTGTAGCTAATTGAGAAATGGGGAAACTGACATAGCACCAGTTGTTTAGGCTATAGCTAATGCTCCCTCAAAACCAAGTGCACAAATTAGAACAACAACCATCTGAGTTTGTAATGTTTCACTCAAACACCTGGCTCATATGCACTCTGGTTTGATGTGATGTCATCAGCAGTGATGACTAATTTCCAGTGAAAATATCAAAAAGAAAACCTCCAATTTTGCACAAGGGCTCAGAAAGGACTTCATTTCATGGTAGTGAGTTATATTATCAAACAGAATAGTAATTGAAGAGGTACACAGGACTGTCCATCTTAAATATTTATTCATGGCTCCAGGCATCACTGACTCTTTGTTATGAAATTAGCTTAGAATGGATTTACAGCAACTTGAGGCTAATTAATTGAGAGCTTTTAGAAGCATACATTGAGGTCAAAAGAATATTAAAGCAGCACAGAAAAGATGTACAAAATGAATCAAGTGAGCCTTTTATTTAGTTTTTATATTGTAATAAAACTAATTGTCTTTTTCATGAGACATTACTATGGCAATGACAATTAATGCATAGTAATCTCCTCTAATCTTTAAACACAGCCGTATTAGTAGTTGTGTGTCTCACCAGCACTAGTAACAATCTGAGCGGTGATTCTATCAAGTGTGTTGAGGCATGCAACACTAATCCATCCATCTATTCTCTCATCCATATCTAATCTGATTTCCTCTCCTCACTCTTTGCCATGCAGAGGTGGACTGCGGCCACCCAGGTACACCCCCCCATGGAGTGATGAGTGGGGAGAAGTTTACCTTTGGCTCCACGGTGCGCTACTCCTGCTCTGGAGACCATCAGCTCATAGGAGACTCATCACTCACCTGTCAGCTGAATGGACACTGGAGCAGTCCACTGCCCCATTGCTCTGGTATACAAACACACACACAAATATAGTCATTAACAAGCATGGCTGCTACACATTCACACAATGAAACATAAATTGTCACCCTTCAGTCAATATTTAGGAAATCTGTACCACCTATTTCTGACCAAAAGACCTGCTAACATTTCAGAGAAAGTGCCGTTGGTGAATCATAGCAGTAACATTGCAGGGATAAGCATGTTATGGGTTACATCTGTCTGACAAAAGATGCTTGCTTGAAATGAGCAAACCACACAAAAGACTCTACTACTACTTTGATTATGTTTATGATTCTGCAACACATTTACAGTTGCCTTGCCTTGCCAAAAACATAACCTTGACATTTACAATATTAAACACATTAGAAGACCATTGGTACAAGACAAAAACAGGACTTTGGTTGCCATAGTGATGATAATTGTAAGACACGTCTTCCGCACCCAGCGGCCTCGACACATATTTCTCTTCTTCTGTTGATTTCCATAGTGGTTGGCATCCACAAGTGTTGCATTAACACCCTCTGGTGGTCTGACCTTTGCCACAGCTATTCAGGCATTGCTGTTGCATGTGTGAAAAGGCGCAAGACCAGTTGTTTGTGGATGTATTTGCTTTTGCATTACATGTTTCCGTGTATGGTGAAAATCGCTGTTGGTGCCCAAAAGGTTACTCCCAGTTATTCATGTGTGAAATCAATGGAAAAAATGTTTTTAAAGGTTTGGATAACCTAAATTATAAAGCATACACATCATAAAATATATTCCCTCATTTACCTCAAATGACTATCACGCAGTTTAAGTTTTATTTACTGAGGCTTTGGATTGTCTGTGTCTTAGATTTCTGTCCTCACCCCAATATTGTGAGTTTGATGGAATTCAGTTTGTGGTTTTCATAGCATAAAATGCCACATGCCAACACACCGTATAATAACAGCTAAAACTCTGGTCATAACACAAAGTCTCTACGCACTTTGGTTTTATACAATCCGTTTACTGCACCTTATATTTTACCTTGCACTACAATTACTCTGCTTATTTATACACTTTTATACATTTTGTACATTTTGTATATTACTTTTTTCTATTGCTATTTAATATGTGTAGGTTGTTCCTCTTATTTCATTGTGTTGTTATTGTCTCTGTGTATAATGCTGCTGCTACACCGGAATTTCCCAGCTTGGTATCACTAAAGTATATCTATCTATGTATAAAAAAAACAAAAAAACTTTTTTTTACACAATGTCCCTAATATTCTGGATATTCCACAGAGCACACTGCTAACATTTTTCATGAGCACTAATTCTTCTAACAAAATCTTTTCACAACAATGTCTGTGGATTATACAGCTTAATCAGGACACAGATTCCAGGGAGACAGCTTGCAGTTGAATTTCTTAAATGTAAATTCTCACTGATGTAAGAACTGCAAATTCAACAATTCAGTTCACCTCCATTGTATTAGAGAGCCAGATATTAGTATATGGATAGATAAAGAATACCCTTCCACAATGGTGTAGTACCTGGAAGACCTGGCATTAATTAGCTATTCGGGCAAATGCCTGTGTGAGGTTCAGAGAAAACACAGCACAGGGTAGTTATCAGCCGACTGAGCCAATTTAAACTCAAACTCAAACTAGAGCCCTGTGGAGTTCTTACAGGATTTTTTTTAATGTACTTGCCAAAATATCTGACCATTATCCTCCTACCATTTCCCATCGACCCAAAGCAGCTTCAGCGTTTCACTTTTTAGAACAGGCACTCGTGTGGTTATCTGAAATATCTGCATTGAGCTGATGAATGCTTGATACTGTACACTAATGTACTAGCACCAAATGACCCGACCATAACCCTTTCCCATCATTCCTCTGTGATTCAGTGATACAGAGTTATGGCTTCATGTCTTAGCCAAAGAATATGCCATTGCAAAAGTTACTCCCTGCATAAAACAAGCAATCAAGTAAGCAATATCGCTCCTGACATAACGTAAGTGCAGACTCTGACAAAAAAAGCTTTAATAGAACTTTTAGTGTTCAGTGTGTAATACATTTAGTTGCAGTCTCTTCTCTTGTGTTTTCTTAAAAACCTGAATAAAGTGTCTTCAAAGTGTCTGTCTGCCAACTACAAACATCCCCCTTGATCCCCTCTCTGTGCTCTTCCGTCCCATCAGACCCAAGCTTTCCTGACCATTTAAGTGGATTCTCACATCTACTGAATGTTCACTTGGTTTGTTCAACTCACTGACCCAGAAGTAACGTTTGTTAGCACACTTGTGTGACAGTGTTTTTTTCTTTAAAAGGGAGTGTGAACCCTCTACTCACCTTCAACATTTTGTATTTACTCAGACAGTTGGAAAGTAGCGAGTCAGTAGTGAAGTCAGACTTCTAGGGGAGTAAGGAGATGCACGTCATTTCAGAGGTTCAAATCTATCTCCCAAATAATGTTTCCAGTACATTATTTGTTCCTAGTTTGCAAAATGGAGGGAGCAACAGAGGTGTGGTTGAGTATTTGTCTTTGTTAGCACCTGCATAATTACCTGTTGCCCACAGACTAATAGCAATTTTTAGGCCTGAAATTATAGCTTTAGAAGCTAATAATGCATATAATTATAATGCTGATGGTAAAAAAAATAGTGTGGCAAGTTATTTTTCTTCTTCTTCACCTACTTTTTAAAAGTGATTTGGCATCTATTGTTGAGATAATTTGATCAGCGCCCCACTGGTTTGACAAATGAGCCTGTTAGAAAATGATGATTTGCAATTTTCTATTATATTTCATTTCATCACTCACTCTGAGCTGCATATCACGAGCATGAGCTCTGCTGCCTCTGTTTATCTTAAGACACCCAGCTAATAAACTCTGCTGTAATCTGGGCTAAAACATTTAATACCAAACTAGATTTAGTGCATTTAATTTAAGTTGTCTACAACCTAATCAGCATCAACTTATCACTTGAAAAGTGAGATAAGTAAAGCCAACATGAGTCTGTTTCCAAGTATTTAAATTGTCAAAGGGCAATCGCTGTTTAGAGAGTAAACCCCTGTGGAGGAATTTGTGCAGCAGAATAAGAGTCCTGGGTCAGTGAGCAGAGGATTTAATCATAATAAATGACGCAGAGACTTGCCAGGCTAAAGAAAAAGGATGTGCTGAGGTGAGCTATTGCAGAGAATAGCAATTTTGATTACATGTAATCAGATCTCAAAAATGCACCTTCAGTTTGTTTTATAGTGATACAACAGTGCTCCTGTTATAGATGCGACGACACAATATATGGACATTGACTTTTTTTACGCCTTTCTGCCAGTTACAGCTGTGGCGGGAGACATTTTGTGTTTTTTGTTTGTCCACCCATCAATCCTGTCTGGTTTCCTCAAATTTGGCACATATGTCCACTTTGACTCAAACCAAGATTTTATTCACTAATTATGCCAACATTTCACAAAGGACTAAAAGGGTGATATAATAACGTGATGACATTTTATATATAATAAGGGTCAAAGGTCAGCTTTACTGTGACATCATAAGGTGTTGAGAATCAGAATCATCTTTATTGGCCAAACATGTGAACACGTACAAGGAATTTGACTGGGTTTTTTTGTTTCTCACAACGAACTCGCACAGTATAGACATTAAGCAGTAGTCCATAACAAGCACCTTGGTTTTGCTGATATTGAGCTTCAGCTGATTGTTGAAGCTGTCTAACAGTCCTCTATAGTCTTCTGTAAAAACAGTCTTTACCTGAAGACTGAATGATTTTATGAGTTACAGACATAGATGTAAACTGTGACCTGACTTGAGGCAAGTGTGAGGCAGTAATACTTGTTTAAAGATGGTCATATCATTAGGGGGTGTTATGGCCATATAACTTGCTTGTTGCTTGTTTGGTCGTACAGATATTAAGTAGTAAGAATTGGACTCAGGTAATATTTATATTGATGTTTGCTTTAGTCAGATGAAAGTAATTAGACTGTTAATTTGTTGCTCTCACATTGCCACACAGGATTACACTGCATCAGTGCTTCTGATTAACTATGAAATCAACCACTTATGGACGGAAGACACCTTTGTAGATCATTTGTTCATCACCAGCAGGCTTGATGAATTCAGACCCATGGCAGTAAACATCTGTTACAGCTGGAGCAGAAATTAGAACCACAACACAGCTGGAGCTCAGTTGTTGCTTACAAGAGCTAAAGTTGCAATGCAGCAAACGCCTGGAGAGTTTTTAAATTAGTGAGTGTGTACATTTTAGCACCTACTTTTCACAGGCACATTAGCAAAACTTCAAAAAGTGATGCAATTAGTACTGCGGTGTTAGCAAAGATAAATTAGCTATCTGGAAAATGTAATATATGTCAGTCCCTGTGGTATGTCCCTTTACATATTTGAAACTTCTCTCAAATGCTTTTGCAATGATTTTAATGTGTAATTGCAGAAAGGTAGCTGCATGGTCTATGGGCATTTTTTATCTGCAGGACTAGAAATAATGAAAATGGCACATTTGAATTTTCGGAGTGTTCATCACCAATAGCAACAACATCACTTGGGCTATGAATTCCTCAGAAGTACAGCCCATTGTCAGCAACAGTCCTCATCCATGCATCCATCCATGCATCTATCCTTCCTCTCATCTGTCCTCCTTTGTTAATTAGTAAGATAGGGCTTAAAACTGCTTGCCAAGCCATTCCCCTTTTGTCCGCGTCTGTTGCATGGCTGGGTTGAAGGCCTTATTATTTCCTCACAAAGGGAGCCTGGTGAACGGACATTAACTCGGATTCAAACCAAATCCAACACCATCCCAATTAGTGAGATTATAGCTGTCACAGTGCTTGCCGAGCCAGGCTGCCTCACCTAACCAAAGGAGACTAATGAAATACCGACAGCTGCTGTCAAACATGCTAGCACATACATGCACACTCACAGTCAACATATAAGAATGCATACCAAACATGCATATGCACAGAAGGTGTGCAAATGTACACATATATGTATCATTGGCAACCATAACCACACACAAACATTTCAACTCCAGCTGTGGTTCCTTGACTCGACACATCCAATTTGTCCAAGTGTGAGCAGTGGTACTGTGTGTGTGTAACAGATATGAGCTTGGTGTTTGTGCAGTAAGACTTTGTCAACAAGTCCAGTATTACTGCAGTAGCAGCTGCTCTGCACAGAGTGTGTGCGCAGCTCAAGGAACGTAATGACATAACCACTACAGCACAGGTGCTTCTTAAAGATCCATCATCTGTCTGTCTGTCTGTCTGTCTGTCTCTTGTCTCTCTCTCTTGTGTCTTTCTTCTGCTGGTGGAAGGAGCGGTTGGCTTTCTGTGTGTTATGAACTGTTCCCTTTGCTCTGAGGATGTCCCCAGTACTACAAAACGGAAAAACACACCATCACCTGGACTCCATCTAAACTCACACACCAGTCTGCCCTGCTTTGCGGTTCATCACAACATAAAATGTTCAGTAGTCATGACGTCACACTGACTCCATACCTGCTGTCTCACTCTCATTACTTATGGCTTAGATAGAAAACATGCCCCATTTTTTACCCACCAGAAACAGTCCCAATGAGAACATTTCATTTGAGTGAATTCATAGATGTGCAAGAAAGGTGGTGCAAGACACTGAAAATGTACTGTATGTTCCCTAACAGTAAAAAAGACAGGCAGGATAATTCAGGATTATAAAAATGCATTTGGCTTCAGAGGTCAAATTGTATTCATCATTTCTCATAACCACAGCTGGTTGCCTTTTAATGCTGGCCTCGCTCTTTTTATGGAGAGAAAGCTCCTGGTGTCAAAGCAGTGAAAGGTATTGGTCCTCCGGGTTGTTGGCTGGGTGACAACTGCTCATTGGTGCATTTTGTGTTTTATAGCTGCTTCCTGGAGGACTCAAAAGACATACAGTTCGAGTCTAAGTCCTCTCTGTAGTGTCCCTCTGCATGAACGACAGAAACACTGTGGTGTAATTCACTGCCATACCAGCTTAAAAGGGCCCATCTGTGAACACACACGACAGTTAAAGTGGAAGGCATCCTCAGTTTCTTTTGTTTTTTTCATTGCTCCTTGTCTGGTTATCTCCCATTGCAGGTGACTCGGCCGACACTTGTGGGGATCCCGGCACACCTGCCCATGCCAGCAGGGAGGCAGGCAACTTCAAAGTGCGGAGCAAGGTGCGCTTCACCTGCGCAGTGGGACACACGCTGTACGGCTCGGCAGAGAGGATCTGCTTCCCCAACGGGACTTGGTCTGGCAGACAGCCATTCTGCAAGCGTAAGTGAAATATTTAAAATGTCTCTCTGATGTATTGTATGAAACAGTAGGAGATTATAATTAGATGTGGGCATAGCCGGATTCCTAGTGTGGTTTTCGTATTCTTTGCGCATATATTCCCAATTTTAAATGAATTTGGAAATAATTCTAGACTGTATTTAATTTAGGCAAAGTTCTTGCTTCCAAGTTGCACACAAGGTTTAGTTTACTTACCACTCTAATCAACAGTGTAATGTCTGACAAAATAATCCTTATCATGTCATTGAGGTTTATTTGGCTTTGGCTTGGTAACTGCAAAATGTTAGCCTGTATTACAAACTGGGTGATGGTATTTTGGGTATTTACTTACCAGGAGGGGAACAAGAGATGAGTTGCATAATCAGAGTTATTTTTGAGAGTCGAAGATTGAATATTTCAGGACCTCCTCCAACTTTGATGATTCTTTTACAACACAAAACACAAATAGTGCAATTTGTTGAGTTTGTTTTGAATACCTTCCAAAACTGGTTATCAAAAATAGTATTGGTTTGGTACCAAAAACTTGCATCAGCCATGGAGTTGAAACATTTCAAACAATAACCAGCCCTAGTTTGGAGACACAAACATTGTATGCACATTGGCTGCATGCGAGCACGAATGTTCATTGAGTGTACAAAATAGGTGTTTGTGTGCATCCACACATACACACACAAATGATTTCAAAAGCTCACAAACACAGTACTGCACCAGATGGATAAGTATCTCTCTGTTGCAGTCTGGTATTTTCTGCCAGCACATGGTGCGGTGACTAGCTTCCAGATTGCAACCAAAAATTTCATTAATTGTAGACACCTAAAGCCAAGTTCTTTTCAGATTGTGATAAATGAATCATTGTGGATTTTGAAGATATTAGTTCGCAGAATGCCAGTTCTACAGCTTGCATAAATTACCCCCAGGGGTCAACCGGATATTGAGGCAAATGTTTGACTGCTCTCCTCTACTTACTGTCCGCCAGCTTGGCATGATGCCAGTGTAATTTTTAATAAGATAGGCCAATGCACAGCCCCTGTGAACTACTTCATGCATATCTACCTTTCATTCCTTCTCTCGTTTTTTCTCCCTCTGTGTCTTTTAGTCTCACTCTTGCCACTATCCTTCATTTCCCCTGATGTCAGCCTTTTCCCCTTTGAATCTCTCTGTCTTAATCTTGTTCTCTGGCTGTCTCTCCATCCCTGTCCACTCCTCCATCTGTCCTTCCTCTGTCTCTCTGTTGCTCAGCTTTACACACCCTCCCCTCCTTTTACCCCATATATCTCTTCCACTACCTTTTTATCTCTCCATCTCCCAGCTGAACTCCTGATTTAAAGATTGTTTTAGCCACCTCAGGAGGGAGGGGGCAGGAATTCACTGGAGCCTGAATGAGTTTCACTGCTGTCTGTCTGTGATCTAAAGCCCTGTCTATTGTTAAAGCCCATCCATCCGTTATCCACAACCTTTTATAGTCACTGGGAAACAGTCAGTGTGGATATTCTGCTCAATATCCATTTCACAAAATCTTCAAGGTCTGTTTTGTATTTCTGTCATCATATATGTCTTGAATTATTGAGAGAGCAAGCCAAGAAGGGCAGCTCTGTGCGTGTACATATGCACTTACAGTAATGTGAGCATGTTGGCACCTGGTGTGTTTGGATTTGTGCCTGAATGATGAGTTTGCACCTCAAAAGTGTTTGTGTGTGTATGTTTTGCACGCATGTGCTTGCACGTGTTTTTAACGAGAAATCCCCAGCTTGCCTACAAAACAGTTACCACAAGAATCACTATTTAAAATGTTCCTGGCAATTAGGTGATTGAGAGAGCAAATCAGTTTTGCAATTACTATGAAGGTAGATTTGTGTCTTTATTATTCAATCAAAAAAAAGTTTGCTTCAATCAAAACATATATTTTCAATAAAAAAAACTTCACTTCAATCAAAAAAAACCTTTTCAATCAAAGAAAAAAAAGTGTTTGAATGCAAAAATATAGGTGAGACTCAAAGAAATGCATTTGAACACTGTTTTTCTTTGATTGAAAATGTTTTCTTTGATAGAAGTAAAGGTTTTTTTGTTTGAAGCAACTTTTTTGATTTAAGTAATCTTTTTTGTGTTTGGGCCATATTATTGGTAGGACATTTGTGTCTTAATTATTCAATCCCAAAAAAGTTGCTTCAATCAACCAGGCTTTTTAACCAGGCTTTTAATTGAAATCTTAACTCTTTTTAATTCCTTTTAGGCTGTGCTAATCAGAGCACTTTTTATCCTTTTTTACTGTTTTATTCTCTGTGTTTTAGCCTTTATGCTTTTATTTTTTATAGTCTCTCATGTCTTATGCTCTTATGCTTTTATGTTTTAGTCCCTCATGTTTTTAGCCTCTATGCTTTTATGTTTTAGTCCCTCATGTTTTTAGCTTCTATGCTTTCATGTTTTAGTCCCCCATGTTTTTTGCCTCCATATTTTAACCAATATTTTAACCCTTTACTGTTTTAGACTATCAGTTTTTAATCTCCAGTGTTTCCTCAGGGGGGCCTGCCAGATTGGGAGTTGTCTCTGGTCTGGCCGCGGGGGGTGCTGTCCCGTGGACGGTTCCGGCCTGGGCGACTAGAGGGCTCTGCACTTTGGTGCGGGGCCTCCTGTCTGCCCGGGTTGGGGTGGTCTCTGTGGAGGGGCTCCCTGCGACCTTGGACTGGGATCTCTCCCAGTGTGGTTGGCCCCCCAAAGGTAGCTTCCTAAAGCTTCCTCTGTGCCTCAGATCTCGCTGCCCAGCCATGTCTCTGTAGTGACAGCTAGCGTTTGTGTAGGTGTGAGTGTGTGTGTCTGTGTGTCTGCGTGGCTGTGTGTGTAGGTGTGAGTGTGTGTATGAGTGTGTATATATTTGTGTGTGTCTCTGTGCATGACTATGGGGGTGGGAGGGTTGGGTTCTTTTAAGCTTCTTCTCCTGATTTTATTTGCTGTTTCTCTTTTTCTGCTGTAAGGCACTTTGTGATACTTTCTGTATGAAAAGCGCCATATAAATAAAGGTTGATTTGATTTGATTTGATTTGAATCAAAAAAAAATATTCAATCAAAGAAAAAACTGTTCAAATGCAAAAATAAAATTGAATCCCCCCCCTAAAAAAATAAATAAAAATCATTTGAAATGTTGTTGTTTTTTATTGAAAACATTTCTTTAGATTTTAAGTGATTTTTTTATTTTGAATGAAGTGAAAAAAGTTTTGAAGTCGTTTTTTTTTTTTTGATTGAATTATTTTGACACAAACATCCCGCAGTGGGCGGGTGCTTCCCCATTGGTCCGACATGTTTGAGTGACAAGTGTCTACACCAACGACGTCTTTCTGACAAGGAAGTCATGGCCGCCAGCAAGCCAGGCTGTGTAAGAAGATAGACTCAGGCTCTGCATGACCTGTTGCTGCTAAACAGGCAGCACTGCGGGCAACAGTTGGCCTGTGGACTGTTGTTTGACCACTAATGAAGTTCCTTATTATAACATAACATAGCACTAGCACATAGCAAGCCTCTGTACTTAGGTCAATCAGTGTGCAGGGCCATCGGCCAGAGACATTCATCGGCTAACGTTATCAGCTAGCCTGCCTGACAATATGATGGCGTTAGATATCTAACACCATCACACAAATTAGTCAACGTGAACTAAGTTAGCAAGCTTCATGTTTAATCGAAATATCAAACCGAGTAGGCTAATATCATGACACCAATCATTTTAATGCTGTAGTTAACAACAACTCCACCACTGCTCCCTGGCTTGCTGGCGGCCATGACTTGCTTGTCAGAAAGACGTTGTTGGTGTAGACACTTGTCACTCAAACATGTCTGACCAATGGGGAAGTACCCGCCCACTGCGGGATGTTTGTGTCAAAATAATTCAATCAAAAAAAAAAAGACTTCAAAACTTTTTTCACTTCATTCAAAATAAAAAAATCACTTCAAATCGAAAGAAATTTTTTCAATAAAAAACAACAACACTTCAAATGATTTTTATTTTTTTTTTAAGGGGGGATTCAATTTTATTTTTGCATTTGAACAGTTTTACTTTGATTGAAAATATTTTTTTTGATTGAAGCAACTTTTTTGGGATTGAATAATTAAGACACAAATGTCCTACCCATAATATGGCCCAAACACAAATTAGATTACTTCAACTGAAAAAGTTGCTTCAAACAAAAAAAACCTTTACTTCTATCAAAGAAAACATTTTCAATCAAAGAAAAACATTTCTTTGATTGAAAAGGGTTTTTTTGATTGAAGTGAAGGTTTTTTTTATTGAAAATATATGTTTTGATTGAAGCAAACTTTTTTTTGATTGAATAATAAAGACACAAATTTACCTTCATACTATTAGACAGGAGCATTAGAAAAACACAAGAAAAAAACTAATTCTTCCTCATCAAGAATACATTTTTTTGGCATATTCATGGAATGCTGTGAAGGACACCTTAGTGTAAACCCATTGAATCTACTAGAGATTTTTTTCCTATTGAAGATAAAGATCTTAAGTAACACTGTGCATGAAATTGAGCCTCTTATGTGAATTGAGTGTATGCTTTAAATTGTAAGAGTGATTAAAAGTTAAAATAATAGTAGAATAATGCTGTATCTATTAATTATTTAGAAAAATGAACTGACTTCAAGTTCGGATGTTGTCCTCAGACCGCAACTGCAAATTCTCGCATTCTCCCACCGTACTCCTCTTGTTATTAGACAGCAGTAAAAGTCATTACCATGGGTACACTATGGGATTTGGAAATATACAAACTGCACTTTATTTGCTGATGACTCATTGGTTGGATGGGATTTGTGTACCACTGCATCAGTTCTGCTCATTAGCCCCTCTGAATAAAGCTGTGACCCTGTATAGATTAGTGGTTCTTTACTGGTTTGGTTCACAGCTGCTTTACAAAAAGGAAAACAATGATTCCTCGCATTCCTTGATGTGAGGCATATGCATGATGGGGAACTCTGACACAAGCCAATGAGACAAACTACAAATATTCCTCCAGTCAAAGGCAAAACAGCAATAATTTCATAAACAAATATTACCATTCCTGCAGCATGGAAGGAGAATTCTTTTTAAGCCCTTTGAGACCTTCACAAGTCATCATCAAGTCACTCTGGGGGCTACCAAACCTCAGATTGTGAATCAGAGATATGAAAAATAGAAAATCCATTACTATTTTATACCTTTGACCTTCACCTCCTCTCTTTTCTCCTCTGTCTTGCAGCGGTACAGTGTAGTAATCCAGCCACACCTGCTCACGGCCGTATTTCCCGAGTGGATGGCACAACTTTCTCCCACTCCATCGTGTATTCTTGTATGGATGGATATTTCCTCACTGGATCGCCCACACGTCAGTGTCTGGCAAATGGCACATGGTCTGGCACGGCTCCAAACTGTACAAGTGAGTTTTATATACACCGAAACATGAAGGGATTGTGGGGTCACGTCTCCTGTGTTTGTGGAATACATTTGAAAGGCCACTGTGCTGCAGAGACTTTATGTGATTTTATATATTGTTTCTTGGTTTATCACATCTAGTTCGGTCACATTTACATTGGCAATCACAGAATTTGTTATTGTTGCTTTCAGAAATGGAACAAAAGAATAAATGACAAGGGGATGAGAAGTGGCGCTCTGAGTAATCACCAGTGTTGCTAAAATGAGGTATAAGATTTAAAATAGTACATAAATCTCTTTGAGCCTCTCTGCTTGCAAAGCATCAAAACTGTCAAGCAGTTTTTTATTGTCTGGATCTCAGCAAATGAGCCTTGCGGTAATTAAGAAGTATGCCAATCTATATTCAATTTCCACCAGGATGACTATCAGACAAAATTACACATTGTTCTTCTCTCTGAAATCACCATATTCTCCCTCTTCATTATTTTTGCTTGTTATTGAATCACAAGAAAAGATAAATGGTATGGGCATAATTTTCAATTTTGGAATGAAATGGGTCTCTGGAGAGATATACACAGGGAGGGAGGGAGAAGGAGAGAAAGATTGGAAATTGGATTGAATGATAATGATCAAACTTGCAAGAAATGCAGAATGGCTCTCTTGCCTTTTTTCCAGTCTTTCAAGCCTGCTCAATGACAAACGTATAACTGTTAAGCAACTGTATGCTATCATTTCACATTACATTTTAGTGGTCAGTTCAGGGACATCAACACTTAAGATGCCAAGATTGGCTTGGTGGGCCTTCATTAAGGAAGCAATCATTTTCACGGTTCATGGGGAATCGATCATGTAGGTTACCAGATCAAAGTCACACAACATTCTCAAGGGGAGAGAGAAAAGTTCTTCCTCTCGTCTTTTCCTTAATGCACTTGATGGCTGACGAATGAAATTTATAGAGCATGTTAAGGAATTAGGAATCAGTAGAGGTGCACTAGGAAAGAGACTTGCTCGGTGAACTGTGAAGTAAAGCCATAAAGCACTTTATGAAGTAAACAGTGAACACTGATTATTCAGGCAGATTGTTTGCCCTGTAACATGCTGTAATCCTGTCTGTTCAGATCTACCTTTATCCCTCCTCTTCTCTTCCCTAGTACTTCCCTCTCTCCCCTACTTTAAATGCCAACACAGTGGTGTTGGTTACCTTGTGGACATGGGGTTGGAGGGATCAGATCAAAAAAGGATGAATTTAACTAAGTTAGAGTCACATTTCTGCAGTATTGTCAAACATCAATTAACAAACAAAACAGTACCCTGACTCAAAGTGGTGTCACATAAAAAAAGAAAATAACTAAATTCAAAGTCTGATTAAAAATAAAACTGAAATAAGTCACACAACACACACACACAATATGATACAGTAAGGGATTAAACAAGATCAGATTACTGACCAACTGTATTTAAACGCAGGTTTTCCGTGGAGAAAGTTGTTCAAGTGCATGAACTCATCTGATTTCTTGCCCTAACCTTATTTCTCTCACCAACCCATTTTTCTTGGGAGCAAGTAAATGTTACTGAAAGAAAAAGCTGTAGAGTCAAGTTGAGTTGTTGAAGTCAACAGCCTCCAGCTTTTCAGCTTTGTGCTGACTGACTGGGTTTTTTTACTCCTGCAGATAGAGGGGCACATTTAAACATTTACATTTATGTGCATATACTTTTCTGCCTCTCTCTTTCTCTCCTCTCATCAGATTGTGTTTTCACCTCCTCACAAGATGTCTTCTTGTTGAAACCAAATAAAAATGTTATGAGCTCTCTTCTGTTTATGCCAACTGCTTCTGGCTGATGTCTGGAGAAACATCACATGCTTCTTTTAAGATGATGTGTTTCAGTGTGAATTGTTGGTGGCTCAGACCCTAAATTAATGGTTACCTATAATGTTGCTTAATAAGCAATGCCCAAACAAATATACTGAAAACACTGCACACCCAGCCACAAAGAGAGTAGATCAGCTGCTCTTTCCAATTACTATCAAAATTTGAGACACCCAATTAAAATGCTCGAGTGAAAAAGAAAAAGTTGTCGTTAATGCAGATTTTGTCCCTCAATTGCCAACTATTTTGCTGCTATCCACTATGACAGACAAGTAGTTGAATTGACTAAATGCTTGGTATATTCATTGTAGAAGGTGGAATGTGAGTCTTCTGACTCAGAGAGAAAAACAATTGAATCTGAGTAGTCCTCAGTTCTGCTCCCTTTCGCCCTGTCAATGAAGCTTGGTTTGCATGACCGAACGTCCACTTGGAAGGTAATTTCGATTCAGAAATTAGTGTATGGAATGTATGTGTGTGCAGATCTTCCATTACTGGTTACTGGTATTTCAGCTTTCAATCAAAACAATTTTGGTTCTACAGCCAATAGCATCGCTTTTTTGTAGCTTCTTCCAAATATGTAGTTTGATCCAATTATACACTACCCCTGACCAAATATGTAATTCTGCAGTGAGTTTTCCCTTTCCCAACAAAGTGGCAGATGACTTGACAGTTTTTTGCCTGTGCCAACAATTCAGTTGCAATCTCAGGTGCTTATTTCAGACCATTTCTAAAACATCTTTATGTCTATTTGGAAAAATGTATATGGCCACGTCAGTGTTCTTGGTTGTCTTTGAATGTCAGGGAATTGTTTTTACCTTTATCATGGTATTTAACTGTAGTCTGCAACAGCGGCTGTATTCATGAGACACTCATGGAGCCCAGAGAATAAATCTTGCTGACTCCTCTGACACCACCAGCAGGTCAAAGTTTTCAGGTATCCTGTAAAATATCTTACCAACACCTGGATGTATTGGCACTAAATTTTGTACTGACGTTGTTTCAAGAGAGGACTTTTTTTTCTCCAGCACCACCATGAGGTTGACATTTGCGGTTTTGAGTGAAATGTCTCAACAAGTGTTTGATGGATTGCTGTGAAAATTGGTTCCAACTTTAATGTCCCCCTCAGGATACATTGTAACACTATAACTTTTTTGGACTTTTCATCAGTTCAATTTGAAAAACGTTTGCACACAGTACCTCCCTTCATGTGCAATTTATTGGCACCTCCACAGGTTCACAAGGCCCCCCCTTTTGACCATAACAGTAGCTCGAAGCTCACCTGTGGATGTGCAAATGCATTGCATGTAAGGGTGCAGACTTTTTTTTACAGGCTGAGTTTATTTTAATCATCTTTTGGTTAGGCAACTGCCTTAAACGGTTTTTGGATCAACCTCAGCTATATATTTACAGATTAGCAAACGTTAACATGCAAACACCTGAGAAGGTGAACATGGTAAACATAATACTTGCCAAACATGAGCATGTTAGCATTATTATTGTGGGCAAATCAGCATATCAACGTGATCAAGTGGCCCACAAAAGGAGCTCACTATCTACAAGGCCTGTAAATTCCACAACATTTTAAAGTTGATAGGTTGGTCTATTTATTACAAAATTCATATTATAGACAGGCAGCCAGGCATATTTACATAAACTTTAAATACATCAGCGCAAATTGCACTGGAGTTTAGTGATCTTTACATATATTGCTATGTCATCTGACATAGTGTGCACAAAGGTGTATATTTATTACATGTTTTCTAAGGAAAACACTTAATGAATAGCCATATAAACTGTGTCATCCATCAGATGACATCATCTGATGAATGACACATTCATCAACAGATTGATTGTACAGGTAACTTTTCATTTCCCTGATTTCCTGCAGAGTATGGTCTTACCAGTGTTGTAGTTTTGTGCTGCTTTGAAAATAGATACATCTAGGATTAGATTCATTTTTGGAGCAAACGAGAACATCCTGCAATCAATCTAGAACTTTAGTTGGTGGCAAAGCTTGGACTTCACTGCTTCTCTGTAGTCACAACTAGCAGTTCTCAGATGTATTCTGTCAGGATACAAAGTTAGTCTCGCCAGGAATGATGAACAGGTCCATGTATTGAAGTCCTTGGCAGCAACTGAAAATAAACAAACAGGAATTCATTTAAGGGAGGAGGCGTTAGCAGGGACAGCCATATGTATCAAACTGACTTCTTACATTAAGGTGAGGAAGTCAGGAAGGATTTTTGTAACAAGTAGACACATATTAGAGTTTTTAGATGAAACAAGAGCTGTGAAAATGCAATCAGATACAGGCTAGAGACCTGAAGATTCATCAGAGATGGCACTAGGTTAAAACCTGACAATGTAGTGGTCAAGACTTTGCCATCCGTTTACTTTGGAGAACTTGTGCCACAGGAAAGAGCCAAGAATTCATCCGAAGAAAAGGAGAGACAGAACAAAAAATACTAGGGGAAGAAAGCGCCACAGCATTATTATTATTTTCACTGAGTTCGCCCCTTGATTTGGACAAAAATGAGCCTGTGTCTCAAAATTATATACTGAAAGTGGTGCATTTAAGAAGGCCATTATGTACAGAGAGCATAATTATGACTATTGGGATTACTGTGACAATACAGCCTTTCCTCACACTTGTGGTCACAGCACAACAGATGCTGCTTGATGACACTTTTTAATGCTTGTTCATAGATTAATATGGCTACAGCTGTGTCATCAGCGTCTGTCGATATTTATAATTTTCACATAACTGAACATCTTAATTGAAGCCTTTTGAAAGTAATTGTTTATTTGTATTGCCCAGTATGCTCTATGTGCAGACAGATATATGTGTTTTGGAGATACTTGGAGGTTGATTTGATTTGACAACAGTATTGTTCAAATTGCTGTAACCAGGTGCCATTACAATAAAGCCCCTTCATCCTGAACTTAAGCTATGTATGTCATATAGGATGGATTGTAGAGGAAAGTAAACACTTATATGGTGAAAAACAT